>NC_056743.1:1724144645-1724347145 GCF_019279795.1 Protopterus annectens | reverse complement strand
GCTACCAAAGTTATTTAGTATGGGAAATAAACCAGAGTCTGAAGTAATCAGAACCAATTTAGTTGTGCTTCTTTTCTCTAAGGAATGAAAATATTCTTGGGAAAAGTGAATTAGGGTCATATTTATGGAATTGAGGGTGGGAAAGGGGTGTGCATGATGACATCACAATGTGGGTGGTATTACATGGCCAAGCAGAGAGCAGGACACTCCTGAAGTAAAAATACTGGCACTGACCTGAAAATAAATATGCAATTGCAGTTTCAGCAACACGGGTCCACTGCATACTGCTTAAATTATGCATAGGCAAGGAAAAAAATAAAGGTGCTCTGGAAACTGCATCTTTGACACTCTCCCTTTAAACCACTGTGTAACAGTAACGTAACTGAAGTGCTAGGTGTTTGCTCTTTATCTCACAATTTTTCAGAGACTGCTTCTCTTAGCTCCTATTTATTAAATATGGACTTGCTTTTTTGCAGTTATAATTTACTGAAGTGAATCTTCACAATATAAGCAAGTAAGATGTATGGTCATACTGCATTATCTGTGCTGAAGACAGTAGGAATCTTTATCTGCTAAAGAGTTAAATGCACAGTATTGTAATAATATGGGTTCAGCTTGCTGTGGAATTTCTTCTGTAATTATGATTATACCTGCATTTATTTTAACTAAACTTATTAGGAATATCCAGTTTTGATAAGATATATTTAGGCACATTAGAAATTACATGCTGGCAAAACAGAGTTTAAAAAGTGAAACATAGTTCTGTACATCACCCTAAACAGATATTTACAAGTCTAAATATTAATTTTAATGTTTTATAAGGGAGTTCAGTGTCTTATGAGTATCTGTGTTACATGGACTTCTACTGTTTTGCAGATATATGCATAAAGGTAACATTAGTTTACATATTTAATAATAAAAAATCAGCTTAATATACTTTCTTAAATATTTATCATTTATGGAACAAAATGCATGAACATGCAGCGGGCCATCTGCTGAGAAAGAAATTCCCCAGGCATCACACCTAGCAAGCAGTGAGTATTATAAAACTGCATTATGAAACTGAAAAGAAAAAAAAACAATAGGCAGTAATTCCATGTCTTGTGGTAATACAAAGTTCAATAAAAGACAGAACAAGAAAAAAGTGAATAAAAACAATAATAGCCTAGTAACTTCCTATGATCCTATAATAAAAAATACCCATAGATCTGGCACACCTAGCTCCACAGCAATGAGGCCTGAACAATCTGGTCTCCAGATGTACCATTGATCAACCAACTGCACAGTGAAGAGAAGAAAATTGAAAATAGTTATGGAAAGGTAGGATTAAACAGGACTATTTACTTAACCCATACATTGCTTTTTGGCATCATAGTTACATGGTCCCTGAAATGTCAGCTGTTGTACATTAACTCTGCTCTGAGGCCATCAGAGAAGGAGACATCTGATGGCCTTTAGGCCATCAGAGAAGGATAGATCTGTCTCAAAGCTTTCAAAATTCCCATACCAGAAGAGATGGAAATGAATGCAAGAAAATAGTTACACTTTCAAGGAATGCCATGGGTTACAATAATAGGAAGACAGGCTTCGACGTTCCAGAAATGGCCTACATATAACCCTACTTGTACTTGTGCTTTAATGCTGTCCCAAAAAAAAAAAAAGCTTTGCCACAGTCAAACAGCAAATTACACATATTGGCATTGCAGCATTATCAGGAAATCACTGGTGTGGAAGCCTGTTATAACATTAGTTGATCCACAGCATAATTCTATATATTATGTGTAAGATGATGAGCCTAATAGACTTTATCCTGAGTTTATATGGGCTCTCAATAACACCTTCTCTTATTGATGGCTTTTTCAGGTGTTTTTTTTCCCGAACTCTTAGTCTGGATTGGGTTGAGCCCCTTGTTTTTACCATGCGAGGAACTGTATATAAAAACAGTGATTCCCTCAGACCCATCTTTGTCTTTCTCCAGGTTTTCATATATATCCTTAATCTTATCATTGCAGTGAGTCAAGAGAGTCAATTTCACAACACTATCACTAGTTAGTACCAAAAATCAAAACACACCAAACTAAGTAACTTACTAATGGAAAGGAAAGACATCAGAGCCGAGTGCCGCTCAGTATAAACTTTATTAAAATAAAACCAGTTAAGCTCTTTCATAGTTTACTTTACAGGACTTCTTCAGAACCCATTCTGAAGAGGTCCTGTAAACTAATGGACAAAAGTGCTTTGGTGGTTTTATTTTAATAAAGTTTATATTGAGTGGCACTCAACTCTGAAGTCTTTCCTTTCCATTAGTAAGTTAACTAGTTAGTACCGCTTTAACATCCACAATATTTGCTTATTTATTTACCTGCATATTTGTATTTCAATTTTTATATTTGAAATTGTTAACCAGGGTAGAACACTGATCTCCACAGACCTTTTTTCAAACTCACTTTATGAGTGCTGTCTGGTTAAGTGACTTGCTCAGTCACACAGTTAGGCAATGGAGCCTAACGGGAATCAAACCCTGCACCAATGGACCACAGGAAATAGCTTGTTAAAAGCTCCTTAATCCTTTGCCAACTATAGAATACACCTGTGTAAAGGACAGCTATAGCTCTTCATTTCTACTCTACTCCATCTAATGAATCTTTGATGGCTATGCCCATCAACTAAGATCGTTCAGCCCTAAAGAAGGCACACCCGCCAATCATAAAACAGGATTTCATCAGTAATGGCTGACCAGTGTTGACATTTGGAATAATTCTCTTCTTATTCACAGCTACTAGAGTATTGTAAACCCATGCCTAAGGCAGGAAAATTTCAACTTCATAGGTAGATGTTAAACCCTTTCAAAGGGTAATGATCTTGCTGAAGTACCAGTTTTGGTCAACATACATGATCCTTGATAGTTTCCTGCTGAAAAAAAGCACATGAGTCCTGTGTTTTCCTTCACAAAACACCAAAGGGCAAAAGCATTTAGAATGCAGGAAAAGTGATATTACGGTTAAGAAAGTATGTGACTAGCTCACTCTACTCCTTATTCACATTTTTTGTAGTGCCAAAAGTCGTCTAAGTGACAGCTGTCTCTTTAAAATGCAAGATACAAAAAGAGAGAGGCTGAAATCATGAAATTCCATCCTGAGCTAAAGGTGTGCATCATTGCTGAGTACCACAAAGCATCTAACTGTTAGTTATTTCTGCCTAGAGATGAGAGGCCTGGAAAAAGAAAGAATACTGTGAAATGAATTGGTAACTATTGGATTTCTGATGCAATTTGGACTATGAGTCATAACATATATTTTTAGAACAGTATTTATTTAGCTAGAAGCATGTCAATAAAGTATTTTAGTGTCAGTATAGTCAATTTTTAGATTAAGGTATATAAGTCACTAAACTTCTACAATTAGTAAATACTAACATAAGAAACTCTTAGTGTATGAAAGATTTATTAAAGAGGATGATTTTTTCCAAATGCCTATGCAGTTTCTGAATAATTCTTAACTATCTTGACCACAAATTATCTCAAATGTCATTATTTAATGGTTGCTGGGGACTTGTCTGTGATGGTATGAATTAAAAGGTACAAGGCCGTCCAGTAAAGGATGAAAGCATAAATATAACCTTGTTGCCATAGACCTTTTGAAAAAAATCTTAAAAGACAAAGAGAAATCACATGCAAAAGTTGAAATAAAGTGCAAAGTGGCCATGAATGTTAACTACCAAAAACAGATAATGAATATGTTCCAGAGAATGGATCTTTTGGATAACTACCTAACAAATAAAGATAGAAGGTGGATCAGAATGAGGGAGGCTGAGTGAAGATCTGTCTTAACTCAATCACACGTACAGTACCTTTTCTGTCTACTTCCATTGAATACCTGTAGCTGCTTCTAACATCCTGATAAGTGATTATCAATTAATAAGACAACATAAAATGGTTAAGATGAAAATAACAAAACATACTAGAAATGTTAATTTAGGGTGTCCTGCAGTTAAGAAATTAATCTTGTCACTTATTATTTATATTTTCATATTTTCATTTGTAGTTTCCTAAATTTGAGAGATACATGTTATTGAGTGGCATGGTTTGAAATATCTTGGTGGGAGACCAAAACATATATTGTTACTGTCCATATATTTCTTTAATTGCAAACAATTAACCAACAAAAACACAGAAAGCCACGAGTGAGTGAAAATAATAAATACTACAAACTATTTTTAATATATAAGATTGCTGTTGAAGATGGTTTACATTAACCAGGTATGCATACATTGTCAGCAGTTGTAGCAGCAAACAAAATTTTTGCCACAACACTTTAAATGAAACATTATTTGCATTAACTACAGAAAAACAGGGTGCATGATATCAATTTAAAAAGTCTGTAATAATCTCTGCATGCAGTTTAATGTGTTTAAACATAACATTGTTTGTAAGAGACTCAGCACACTTCCAGTGAAAGGCTGTATACAGTCTTAGTATTGTTGACAGGGTAATAAAAGTCTATAGATTGTAGAGTTATCCAAGTAAGCAAAATAAATAAATAAATAAATAAACAAATAAATAAAATAAAATAAAATAATAGAAAATAAGACACACCCCTTGCTTTTTGAGCTAAGTGTAGCACAGCATACAAACAAAGCTCATAGACATGTCGAAATTCTCAAAATTTGTGAATGCTGTCCATAAGCAGATGCAGGTAGCTTTTGCGTGTCTCCTGGGAAATGTTTTATTTTATTTATTTATTTAACATTTGTTGACCGGGAATGTCCAACTAGGTTCCACAGAGCCTGTTTTCAGTGGAGGCCCGGGGAGAAATGCTCCAGATGCATGTCTTTGGAATGTGGGAGGAAACCGGAGTACCGGAGGAAACCCATGCGAACACAGGGAGAACATGCAAATGTAGGACTGCTTTACTCTTTGATGGTATACAATAACCATCAGACAGGAATTTAAATGGGTGATCAAATAGAGACAGACTAGACAGAAATATCAAGGAATAAACTAAACTTGATTGGTCAATCAGAACAGTTTGACTCATAAAACAGCCCACTCTAGGCAAATGTAAGTTGGTGTTATCTTTAGCCTATGGCCTTAGTAATTTTGTGTAAATCCTTACTGCCAGACTTCCTTGGAATACTAAATACCTCACCTAAGTAGTATAAATTGGCCCCCAAATTACTTTTTAATCCAGATGAAGAGAAAGCTTGCCTAAAGTGAAAATATTTTCAACAGTTTATAGAATGGAGACCATACAAGCAGTTTCTATAATGGAGACCATACATTTCATATAAGTAGTCAGACATCACCAAAGTACTCCCTTCCCCAGTATGCTGTAAGGGTTGGCATAACATTGATATTCCTTTTCCTGCCAACCCTTCCTATGTATCAGATGGCCATCAATCTTCAGCAGAGAGTTCATCTACAGTATAGAGGAACCTCTGCAATTTTTATGCATGGATTTATACATGTTTTGTTCAATATTCAATGCACAAGATGCAATAATTTAATATTCCCAGTAATGGGCATTTTAGAGTTTACCATACATGAGCTCATGAATAAAAACTGTATTCTCATGCCACATGTCCAAAGACTTTTTTTTTAAACTTGAGAAACTATTTGCAAGTCTGATGTGCATTGATAGTTTGTTCTTCAAATACCCTGCTCTATGATGAAAAAACTGTGACCCATAATGAGAACTGCAAGTAGGCACATTAAACAAAACAAAAAACATTGTATCAAGTAAGAGATCAATATTGCATAAAAATCTATACCTAATGTTGCTGAAAGCACTTCAATTGTTTCTGTTCTTAAGTAATAAAATTAAGTCCCCTCTGATTAATCTATATCCAGCAGAGAAAATATTAAGTTTAACAGGCCTAGCTTCATAACTATGGTTCTTGAACCCTGCCAACAGTTTCATAAACACCCTTTGTACACATTCTAACTTCTTAATCTGAGAGGATTTATAAGTGGAAAAGCATCCACAAAAGTCCAGCATATGTCTTACAACAGACAGATAAAAGAGCACAAGGATAGAGTGAGACTTGCTGGAAAAACGCTGCCTAATATTACCCAATATGCAATAGCACATACTCATAACATTAAAATAAATGATCATTAAATGTTAAGTTTACAGCTACATCCCACATCTTTTCAGACTCCATCCACAGACCATCTACTGCATAAAAATATCTATGTTTATCTTTCCAAACTGAATCACCAAAAAATCACCAACATTAAGCTCCATACAACATTGGTTAGACCAACAAACTAAATTATCTATGTAACCCTGTAAGTGTTATGATCAGACAGATTAGAAATAACACCTCCAATCTTTGTATCCTTGGAATATTTGTACTTCTGGAAAAAACATCATATAAGCCCCAAACAATACCAGTCCCATAATAAATTGTCAAGGAACACCTCTAAAAATGCTCTCTAATTCAGGAAAAATCTTCTTACCTTCACCTTGCATTTCCTTTTCCTAAGCCAGCTGTATATCCAAGCAATTAGATAAGAATTAAGTTAAAAGAATATCTTTTGGAAGCCTTTGATCAAGACAGGAAGCAACATCAACAAATGAATTTAACAAATTCATTAGATATGAAAGTCCCATAAAGAAGCCATGCTATAAATTGTCCACTACACACCCAGAATCATGCCTAAAGTACTCAATAAGGTGCTCAAAACATTTGCATAATATGCATATTAGACTTATAAGCCTAAAGTCTTAAACATTAGCTCCCCCTTACCTTTAGGAATGGGAAATACAATAGTCTCCCACAGCACATCTGTGGAAAAACCTAGCTCTAAAGATGCTTGGAACAGTTACAATAAACAGTCTATAATAAAATCTCTGATTTTAGAAATAAACAACTCATTCAAATCATTAGGAACAGTTGATGAATTTATCTTGTCAACTAAGATATTTTTTTAACAATTGCATAGTTAAGACAGGATACCTATTACTGCCAGATATAAATGCATAATTCTGCAAGACACTTAGGGCTTTCAGTGTAATTGATAAATAAACAATGCCACTTGCTTAGTTTATTTGGTCAGGCCTTAGTAAACCACAAATGCCCTAATGGAGAATATGTGCAAAGCAAGATGGCTTCATTTCTGACTCATAAAGGGATAGGAGGATTCACAATGGAGAAAAATATTTGCTGTGTAAAAGCACAGTGGAGAAAACATTTATAATGTTAGGAAAGCTTAAATCACCAATGGAAGCAGGATAGAAAAGGACTTTGGAGGTGGCCTTATGTCTTTCAGAGCCCCAACAAAACAGGATATTAACTTCTGTATCCTGGTCGGTCAGACATTATAGTAAGAGCTCTAGATACAATTTAGGACAAAAAAAAGTTTTGTTTTCTTTTATGGCAGTGACTATACCCAATGATGGTAGATGCAACCTGTGTCAAGCATGTACATACAAAAAGTCTGACCACAGTCTGGCCCAACTGGAAGGAACAGCAGGGCCAATAGAAGGGGAAATTCCTAAATTTCGATACTGTTTTTTTTTTCCATTCAAGTCTTGTTGTGGTAACTGGAACCACTCAGAACCACTAAGAAACATTGACTTTCAATCCTGATGCATGTTGGACCTTAGTAAAACATTTACTAGATGAAAAATCAAAACTGAGAACCCTTAGTAAAACTAAATATTAACTCACAAATATCACAATCTTAATTCCCTCATCCTCTATTTGCCAAACCATAATTTTAGAAGAAGAAGTAATTAATCTGACAAGTAGATCAATTTCTAGAAAAAATAGCTGTGTGTGGGGGTTGACATCCCTGTGTGTTGTCTCTCGTAAGATCAGAAAACTTAGAGACTGTAGAACCTGTCAATATTTTTGCAATTTGTATACTGCTGTAATAAGCTGACTGGAGCCCTTAAGAGACTAATTCCTTCCAAAGAATGGGTACAGATACAGTATCAAACACCTTCTTAAAATCAATAAAGAGAACTGTTGACGGCAAAGGAGTCTAATGCTCATTCAGCATTAATGGCAGTTTGAATCCCAGCTGGGCTTCACAAATTAAATAAAAACTAAAGGACCTACAAGTAAACACCTTTGCATATAGCTTTGCTTAAGAATTACCTATAGAGATCAACCTGTAGCACTCAGTTTTTAATGGATATTTTACTGGTTTTGGTAAAGCACTAATTCTATATTTTTGAATTAATAAGGAGGCCCTGCCAATGTGAACAAATAGTATTAAATAACTACATAAGGGGCCTAAACAATGAATCTTGTAAAGCTGAATACAGGTTTACAGCCAGGGCATTCAGGTTGAATGATTTGCCTTTTTACTAGTCCAAAAAAGCCAATGTTAATTCATTTTTAATACTGGGGAGTGAATAGGCCCCCACCATATATGGGTCTTCTCTAGGATGTTCAGAACTACAGATAAAGAGATCTGCTAGATCAGAAGAGAAAGACTAATTTAGAGTAGTGTAACTGTGGTTTAGGCATAATAGGTTCCAAAGGCATCCGCAATACTTGAAGGGGCAATAAATAACAAACCTTTTACTTTGAGAACATTTATGGTCATCTGATATCTGCTTAAGTCAAAAAGCTAAAAGATTGCCTGATAAACAATCTTGTGCCCATACTTAAGGTCTAGCCCTTTTAAGGCCTAATCCTGATTTCATCCTTGCCACTTGAACTAAACCAGGTTTTGCCAACTTATAGCCCTTTAAAGTCTGCTTAGACTTAAATTTGCTTGAATTATACTTCTCCTAAAAGAGGCCTACCTTGGCCTATACAGTCTGCTTGTTGTCATTAATGCTACCAAGGTACCACATTTTAGCAGTGGAGCATATAGCTCTGAGTTTACCTTTAAAGGAGTCTCTCTCTCTCTCTCTCTCTATATATATATATATATATATATATATATATATGTACAGATGGTCATGGTATTCTGAGGGTTTAAATCTATATAATGTGTTGCTTCACATATCTAATAGTGTCTGTATCCTTCAGAATTAGGGAAGGGGTCCCATCATAAATTTATAGATTCATAGATTATTTCTAGGTTAACAACCTGGGGGCCTTTCTAAGCTAGCCAACTTTTCCTGAAAGAATAATGATGTCCTGTATCTGAAAAGGACATTCAGCGCCAGGCATTTATAAGCTACCTCTGTCCATAAGGGACATGGGTGCCAAGCCCAGTGTAAATTTCCTATTCCCCAGCCACTGGTCTAGGTTGTGCTTAAACTGGGTAATAGATGAACTCAGCTTCACCTGGATGGGAAGCCTGTTCCATAGGAGGGGGCAGTCTCTGGAACACATATCTGTCTTTCTAGCATGTTCTGTTTGAGTCACAGACAAAACTCAGGTCCCTAGACCTTGTATTTCTGGCATTCTTTGACTTACGAATATGTAGGAGATTCATAAGGTTGGGGTTTGCAGATGCCTTGTAAGCCGGGCATAGATCACCCCTCTACAATCTATAGGTGACTGAGTAGAGGGGAAGGGCCTGGCTTATTTGGGGAAAAGCTTGGGAATCTACCTCCAGTAATACCACCTGATGATCTGATAAGGTGTGTGAGAGAGCCATAACATGTGGTGAAGTAGATATCAAACCCTTACAGATAAGCCAGCAGTCTCATCTACTACAGCCTGCTCCACTGTGAGAGATAAACATATAATCTGCAGAGTCACCAACAATAAGCCTACCCACTTCCAGTAACTGCAGACTGGCTATTCTATTCAGCAAAATTTTCTGAGCATTAATATGCACTTCGTACTTGGGGATGCTCTATTTAATAGAACACTGAAGCCCCCCTCTCATAATTATGTAAAAATCTGGAATACTTTTCTCCACTAAATATTTAAACACTTTCAAAAAGAAACCTTGGGAATTGACATTAGGACCATAAACATTGTGTAGCAACACAACTGCAGTATGTAATCACAGAGTCAAAGCTGCTTGATGACTTCACTGTCCTTGTCTACATTCTGAATTTCTTCACCATTACACACATGGCTTCTCTGCTCTTTGAAATATCTGCCAAGCTATTGCACACTGCAAAATAATTCAACCTAACATAACTGGAGTGCTTTTTAGCAGTACTCAGCTCTCCAATAAAAATTATTTCTGCTTGCAGGGATAAAACATACTTAATGAAAATGTCTCTGTGCTGCAGTGTAACTCCCAGCATTAATACTAAACACACAAATCTATTGTTAACTAAACAGTCAAGAATAACATAATTGTTTTCAGTTTAAGTAAATGAACAATGAATACAGTTAAAAGTTTAACCTATGTAGCACACAGTAGGCAGTAGTACAAAAAAAGTCATACCCTCGAGGTAACCTATAAATATGCAACTGCCTAAAATGAGCAGGTTGGCTATAGCTAGGTACTTATGGTATGAACAAATACAGTATCTTTAAGTCTTGTAACAGTGATATTTAGATCCAAATTGTTTAGATGTGAAGGAGACGTAAGTGCCAGTAACATATGAATGCATTTTTCTGCTCTCCTGCTGGTTTGCTTGTGCTTGAGAATCATTCTGCTCTTTACTAACTGAATTCAATTTATCAGGTTCCATAATGATGACTTATTGATCTTCTAATACAATCACACTACTACTTGCATTGTTGTCAAACAGTTGGCAACTCACTGCTTTATTTGTGGCCTGTATGGACTGTAACTTTCCTCTAAATGGCTACTGTTATGCTGAAAACCTAGATCCTGTGACTTTGCATAGTATTAACAGATGGTATAGCCGTGTACTTTCCCAGATGAGTAGTGTACTTCCTTCTCTCTTCAGAGGGGTTTGGTGAACTCTGGTCCATTGTCACATGGTGTATAAATCAAGGTCTACTAGGAAACAGATAAGTTGTAAGGTGACACATCTTCAACCGGTCTCATTAGAAATTTAACATCCTTGGAGGATTCGTATGTATAACACCCCTTTTCCATCTGGCACAGACAGTGGCTGGGTATTTAAATATAAAAAAAAAATGTTTTTATAAGACTGAGGTCTGGCAAAAGAGAAGTCTCTTCACAGTACCTCCTTCTCTGAGGAACTCATCAACTTCATAATAATGGCCTGGTTTATGGGGAAGTTTTAATGAATGATGAGCCATTTGATGATAATGGGGTGCTTAATGTTAAAATTCAAATACAAATATTTCAAGCACGGGCATTAATGCCCTTCTAGCTTGCCAATATACCAAAACACGTGTTCCCATAATAAATGTCCAGGCTGTTCTTAAAAATATCTAAAGTAGTACTTGCTTTAATGTAATTTGGTGGTCTGTTTCATGCATCAGCTACTCTGTCAGAGAACCAAGTAGTACACTTCTCATTCCTATAGAATCTTCTACATACATTGATGACTCTCTAGAACTTTTGTTAACCCCAAACATTACCAGAGGTAATTAAAGGCTTTAGGCAAGGATGATTCTAGAAAAGAAACCAGATTCCATTTAGCTGTAGGTCTGTTAAGCAGAGATTATTGTGTCATGAATGGTTCACAAATCTTCCATTCTCACAGTAAGATTTTCAATAATATTCTGATACTCCAATGTGGCTGTGTACATACTCTGGAAATGCAGAGCACTCACTGAAACTGCTGTTTCTTAGAACCTGACTTTGGCATCCAGCTGCTGTATTTTATCCTGGTTCTGGATTGCCAGCTATTTTGGCTCAGTGTTCTCCTGCAGATGTTTTGAAGTAAGCAAAGTTTAGGTATAAGTTTGCAGAACTCCAGAGGAGCTCATGTGCAATCATGTGCCTCTAACTCCATCTCCATCAGTTCTAATTACTGATTCAATTACTGACTACAACCATACAGTAATGACATGGGATTAGAAAAACTTTAAATCATCACACCAATCTAAATGATGAAAAAATATAGTACTTGTATCAGATGCTAATGAATTACACTGTCACCAGTCTGAAAATTAACTCCACCCCTCCCATACCTTAATAATAAACTATACTGGAGCTATTCCTACTTGTTTGCTAGTAATTATGATGGGAGGCAAAATTTACATATAACACAAACAATGTCTAATATATTCCGTCCCCTGGTAGGTTTTTTATGACGAATGTCAAGATGGAGTAGTAAGGGTGTATGGCATTGAGATAGATACAGAAATGACTGAGGCCTGGGAGGAATGTAGTGTAGTGGCAGTTTGCATGAATATGTGTGCAACATACAACCTATGCTGAAAGTTGATTCTTGTGGTAACGAGTTGTTAGAAGAATGTTCACCTGTCCGAGAAGTTTGTTTATGGAGCTTTAAAAATGTTTAGGATTGCTACATTTGCATGTTTTTAACTAATGGCAATAATTTTCTTTTGTTTATAAACAGTGTTTTTTTGCAAGATTTATGAGATTCCAATACTTTTGTAAGGCACAGGAATAATTTAGATCATTTTCCAAGTTTCCCAGGCTTTGTCTCTTAATCATTAATTTGTTTGAGTTCAGAGAATCATCAGGGAGCAGAAGCAGGTTTGGTCTTTGCCTTCTTAGACAGGCTACTGATTTTAAGATGCCTAAGTAGATATAAGAGCCTGCTCTGTTGACAGGGAGATATTTTTAAAGGAGTCCAGTTACATGAATGCAGTAAGAAGTTAAAGTTAGAGGTGTTTTATTTTTTGTGTATCTGGAAATTTTGATAACTACTGATTTTCAGAGGCGAGAATCTTCCCAGACTAATCAAATAGGATAAATTCTTACTGATAACATCTAAGAGAAGGGCAGTGGATAAAATGTTAGACGGGTTTGAAGTTAGTATGCAGTCTAGTGTGCAATGTTTTACATTTGACATGTCAATTCTCATTGCATCAGATGCATGGATGCTGAAAGCTGCTAAAGGTTGTGGGGCAGAAGAAAAAAGAGGCACTTAGTAGTCTAAAAGGCCAATTTGTTTTAGTTGTCTACTACCATAACAGAAGCATATCCATAAGAAAAGATATATATGGTGTAAATAAGAGTTACATTTGGAATGACTCAGAAATTTCATAGACATTCACAAATGAAACTAATCTTGCACCTGCATGGTATGTGATCCAGTAACCACGTATTCAAAAGTTAGAGAAAAAAAGCACAGTAGAACTGTAACACACTTAACTGTTACCACACAGAGAGCAGCCACCATGGAAGAGTGGTGGGAAGGTGTTAAACACATCATTCAGACTATTAAACACATCATTCAGACTTCAATCTGAGTTCAGAAAAAGTCCATATGAAGTGTTTAACAGCTTCACAGTGCTCTTTTTTGGTGACTGCTGATTGTTGTTCAGGCCTTGATCAAAGTGATCCATACACTACAAGTCACTATATTTCAAAAATAGGACATACAATGCATCACAGGACATCTAGATCATGGCAGTGTCCATAACTCAGGTTGCAGAAGTGGAGTTTGGCACAGGCTTATTGAGGGCTTCTGCCCTGGACTAACCTATTCTGCAACTGGCCCTGCTCAAATGGGTGTGCACAGAAGGTTGTATAACTTGTGTTTGTGGGTGGTGGGGGCTGAGAATAGTGATATTATTATTTTGTAAATTCTCCTTAAAATTACACCTCAGAGGTAAACATAGAATGTCACTATAACGTGCTTGGTGCTGGGGAAAGTGTGGTCATTATTTTTCAAATTTTCCTCACAATTAAACATTGGAGGTATGGAATCATTATCTGAAGAAGTCTCTTTTACAGGACGAAAGTGCTTATCATTGTCGGATTTTTATTTTTTTATTTTAATAAAATCTCAGTGGTCCTCTGTCTTCTTGTGGGATTTGGCTTTACTATGTTGTTCTCCGTTTTCAGTGGTAGTGCACATCTTTATTGAGGTTCTAACTTTGATCATTAAGCCTTGGACACAGATTATTCCTTCCTTAAAATTACAAATAAGACTGAATTGCTTTAGTTAATCAGGATTTTTGTCCAGGCCACAACTGTAACAAAAGGCTGTGGAAAAAGTCTCCAAAATGTAGAATCCCATGACTTCTGAAGCCCAAGCAGCTTCCAGACTATCAGCTTCATTCTATTATTTCCTCCACAGTTATTACAGTGAGTAAAGGATGTAGGTAGAAAATGAAGAGTAACAATGGATTTCTTTCTTTAGCCACATTTTTTGTTCAGGCCAGCTTTGTCTCAAAATGATTAAAAAAAAACTATAAAATGCAAAGCAGATGATCTAGAACCCAACTGATTCTGTGTGGGGGGGAGACATCTGGCTTAGTTTAATTGTTTCCTCCTCATTAATTGTGGTGTAATCAGGGACAGTTAGGATATATTGAAACAATGCAGGAAAAAGTCTGTGGACGACAAAGTAGGCGAAAGCAAGAAAAAAGTAATCTAAATGGTGTGGCAAGGCCAGGATGGTGGGCATGCAGGGTGCAGACTGGGGGAACAGTGGACAGCTGTAGGCCTATGAAATCCTTTCCCAAGGGGTTTCATTTCACCAAAAGCCAGAGTAAAAATATTCAATAGTGCCAGGGACTGCCCCATTAAGTACATCACACAACTTATCAACAATGTTTGTTACTCTCCATAAAACATTTTATAACAGTATAGCACCTGGATAAAAAAAAAGCATGCAATATGCTTAGTTTTGATCAATTTCTGATATACAACAATCCTTTTTGTATTTTTATTTACTACTATATATCATATTCCTGGCTGAATAATAGTGTTAAATATACCCTTGCAGAAAATCATCAAACTGTTAACATAAGTTTAACTGCTGGTTCTGTACCTGATGCATAGTGGACAGCAGTGATGATGATGCCCCTTCATAAGGGTGGCCTCACATCTGACATACATAATTACAGGCAAATCACCCTTAGAAGTCTCATCTGTAAAGCCTTGGGGTATATTATAACTAAGCTCATAAACTGTGATAGCAAGTCTCTTGTTTGACTTGAACCCCCCTCCCCCCCAACAGTTTGGCTTTGTGAAGGGTAGATCCTGTCTAGTTAACTTGGAAACATAGATCCTGTCTAGTTAACCTGGTAAACTTCTTTAAAAGAGTTACAGAGGCTGTGAAGATGGTAGTCATGCAGTGCACACAGTGTATTTTGACCTTTTGAAGGCCTTCAACAACATTGCTCCTGCTGGCATCATACATAATCTAATTGCTTTAAAAATTGACCTATATGTAGTAAGATGGATAGCAAAGTGTCTGAAAGACAGCACTCATACAGTATAAGTTGTAGGTGCCTCATCAGTAAGCATGAAAGTGACCAGTGGTGTCCCACATAGCTCAGTGCTGGGACCTATTGGTATTTACTTCTCAGATCTTCAAGTGGAGAGCCAAGACCTCTGGTTTAACAACATTTGCAGATGACTGGAAAATGGTGGCTGTTGTTAAGTCACCTAAAGTCTCAACAAAACCACTAGAGCAGCTACCTTAAACCTTATAACGGATATAATATATACGTGCTGGAGGCTGGAGAGATCACTCATCACTGCTCTATGCTGTGAAAAAAATCCATGGTCCATGTGAGAGGCACCACGCTCTCTCTGTTCAAGAGAAATCTAGACCTGTGGAGTGGGAGATCGAGTGGGGGAGAATCATCTCTGGGTCTCTGGCTGGACAGAGCACAACACAACTAAATGGCACAGTATTTTTTTTTTATAAGGGGTGGCGTAAGCCACAATAATTTGGGCTAGGCTTATAAATGCCTTAGGGCAGATAGCCTAGTATAAACCTATGAACCTATGAACCTATGAATGGACTGCCCCTAATAAACCCTTGGTATACTAAAAATTAACTCAAACAAAATGCAAAAATGTGTAGTGTCACTTTTGGTAGACAACCACTCCTCTCCTCATACTGTATATACAACACTCCACTATAAAATGAAAATTTTATTCAGAGACCTAGACACTTGGGACAATACCTCCCTGCCTTTTGACCATAATGTGACAACAGTTCTCAGGAAATCCTTTAATTTAGTGCACTTAATTACCAAGGGAATATCTGCATGGTCTAAACAGGTAATCACCCAATTATAGTTAGCATTGATCAGGCCAGTTATCAGGTGCAACATCCACTTTGGTATATATCTCACTAAACTTATCAAACAATTAGAAATACCCCAAAGGCTCATAACCAGTAAAATCACAACCTTAAAATCCCTAAACTACAAAAGGAGGCTGGAAACTTCTCTTTCTTTATTCAGTGTTTTACAGACTTTTGAGAGGAGATATGTCTTGCTTATTGCACCATTAGATACCCAGTTGTCATGGACCTCTTGTTTCTCTGCATGTCTAATATATCCACAAATATTAGAATGAGGGACCTAAACCTTCACCAACATGTAAATACAGTGCAGTGGAGAGGCATGTTTACAAGGCAGCACCTCCCATTCCTTTGAAATAAACCTCCCGTACATGTTGAGCAGTGTGATTCACTATATTACTTTAAACATAAACTAGTGACTGAATGGTTATCCACAAATTTACTCTGGGTTTTACTGGTTTGGCCCTGTTGGAGGAAGGAGGTGTTGCATAAGTGACGGTACCAGCAAAGAGTGTATGGTCATTAAATATGTTGGCCTTGGAACACCCATCAGTCTATGAATCTTCTTTTTCTTTCAGCTTTTTCCAGGTGAGGGGTCGCCACAGCAGATCACCTGGCTGCTCATGATTTGCAGTAGAGATTTTACGGTGTCAAGTTGCCAGCCCATTGCCCAACCTTCCACAGAAGGCACACACATGCACGCACTCACACCTAGGGCCAGTTTAGAGTATCCAATCCAACTACAACATGTCTTTGGGATGTGGGAGGAAATTGGATCACCCAGAGGAAACCCACGGGACCACAGGGAGGGCATGCAGATGCCACACAGAAAGCACCACTCCCCAGGATCGAACCGGACAACCTCTTGCTGTGAGGCGGCAATGCTAACTGCTGCACCACCGTGGCTGCCCCCATCAATCTATGAAACTGTTTTTATGGATTACACCCATAGCTTGTGAGGAAATCTCTGCCTTCACCTATAATGATCCTGAAATTCATAAAGAGGGTGTAAGAGAATGAATGAATACATAAATACAGCAAAATGATTACTACAACCTAAGTCAGTCTAACTCCAGTGAAGTGTACATCTGTGTAAATTTCTGCCTAAAACAGAATATTAGGAGAGTGAATTGATCCTGGGTTTGTCTGAAAAGGGCCACTAGACCAGCCCACTCACCTGGTAAACAAACAGCAATCATTCAGTAAATACAAGGTCCAGAATCTTTCAGAACATCACTGATTTTGTTTCATATTTTTTTGCCCTGTCCCTTGTAAAATATTTGATTTGCTGGTAAATCACTCAGGATCATACCTCTCACCATTCCAGAATTTGACAGAATGTCCAGATTATTGCATCATATTTTGCCCAGATCCTCATAAAATCTGAGGTTTTCTTGCAAACCTTTGAGAACTGTGCTCACTAAAAAAAAAAAAGTCAGTCTTTGAATTTATATCCTTCAGAAAATGCATGAAAATACAAAACCTGCTATTCCAACAGCTTTCTAAGTTTATAAGAACCTGTTTGTTCTGTTAAAATTTTAAATGAATAAGTAATAGTTAAAAATTGTCCCTGATTTTGAACCTTTATTCCCATGCTGTTTTGGCTTTATCCTAAATTCTTAACGAAAGAAGTTGATCGGCTTGCCAAAGAATGTTACCTCAGAAATGGCAATGCAAATGATTCTGTGTAATCATTACTTAGCAGTTTGAGGGCACATTGGTAAGTTGTTGAAAGTGGGGTGGGACACATGCCCTCCTCACCCCATGGTTTCAGTGTCATGATCAGACTTCAGCTGAGTGAGAGCAAAGATATCCATGCTGCTTAAGGACTTGTTTGGAGTGGCAGGAGAGAATATCAGTTGCTGTTCCATAAATTAATCCTCTTATAATAACATTTCATGTTTTACGCTTCATGCTCCCAGAACAAAATGAATTATTCTAAAATATATATGCAAGTTTTAAAAAAGTTTGGAGAAATGTAGATTGGTGTTGTTTGGAGTATTTGGAGGGTTTGAAGGGTGGCTAATAGTAGTTCAGAGTTGTGTAAATAAGGTAGTGGATTTTTAAATTTGGTAACAGTTAAGTTGTTTTTATATAGTATTGATATGCTTCCTGCTCTTTGTAAAATTTTGTCTGCTCACGCAATGCTGTAGCCTGCAAGTAGTATTTGTTTATCTTGTATTGTTGGTTTTAACCAGGTTTTAGTGATGATTAGAATACCAGGCTTGTAAAAGGTAATCCATGTATGTTCATAGGTTCATAGGTTGGTACTAGGCTATCAGCCCTAGGGCCTATACAAGCCTAGCCATAACAATTCCCTGGCTATTTCTTCCCACATTATTTACTTTCCTGGACCCCTGTCTAGCAGGGCGACTGACGTGATCCCTGGGGTGAATTTCCTTTCTCCCATCCAATCGTCAAGGTTCCTCTTGAAGAGGTCCAAAGAGGCACTCTGCTTGACATGTATGGGCAATCTATTCCAGAGTCTGGGGAGTCTCTGGGTCAGGAACCTATCCCTCCAGCATGTTTTGTTTATTGTGATGACAAGGTTTAGATCCCTGGAGCGTGTAGCTCTGAGGGATTGGGATTTCTTTAAGTGTAGCATGTCCAACAGCTCTGGGTTTGACATGGCCTTGTATGCTAAGCAGAGATTGCCTCTGAGTAGACGATATGCGACAGAGTATAGCTGGAGTTTTTTAAGGCGGTCAGCGTAGGGCATCTGCTTTAGGCCTGTGATTCTTTTAGTGAGGTATTTCTGAGGTCTTTTCAGTTGTTGCAGATGTCTTGAGAGGTACATACCAAATGGGGCGTTGTATTCTATAATGGGTCTAATGAGGGATGAGTACAGTGGGACAATGACCTCCTTTTTTCTGGATGAAAAGCCCTTCATGATGAGGTGTGCCACATAGAAGGATTTCCTGACTGTTGTGGTGATGTGGTTATCGAAGGTGAGACCACTGTCCACCTGTGTCCCTAAGTCTCTTATCACACTTTCTGTGTTTAGTGTACTGCCACCTATATGGTAATTCATGGATACATGTTTTTTCCCAAAGGGGATAACAATACATTTCTTGGCATTGAGCTTGAGCCCATGGCTCTGGCACCAAGCATCTGTTTCTGTAAGGCCCTTTTGTAGAGTATCCACATCATTTGGGGATTCAATAATGGCTCCCAGTTTGCAGTCATCTGCAAACTTTGCTAGCCAGAGTCCCTTAGTGTTGACCTGTACTTCAGAGCAGTAGATGCCAAACAAGAGCAGCCCCAGGACTGAACCCTGAGGTACTCCACTTGTCACTTGTCTGGAGCTGGATTTGGAGTCAGCTACTTTTACAGTGTGGGTTCTATCAGTAAGCCATTTAGCAACCCATTGGGTGACATAGGGATTAATGCCCAACTTAGTAAGTTTATCTATGATTCCAGAGTGGGGGATGGTGTCAAAGGCCTTGGCATGGTCTAGATAGGCTGTGTGGACCACCTTACCCTTGTCCATGGCTCTGGAGACTGATTCAAAGAAGTCAATCAGGTTCAGGAGACAAGATCAGCCCTTCACAAACCCAAACTGGGTGGGGTCCAGTGTTTGAAGGTTGCCAATGTCTTTGTTTATAAGTTCCATGATAATACGCTCCATGGCCTTGCAGATAAGGCTTGTCAGACTGATGGGACGGTAGTTTCCGGGATCCAAGGTGGATCCCCCCTTGTGGATTGGGATAACTGTAGCTCTGCGCCACTCAGTGGGCACGAAACCTGAGGTGAGGCTATGATTAAACATGACACTTAGGTGAGGTGCCAGTTCATATTGTAGTTCATGTAGTACACAGCCCGGGATGTCATCTGGTCCCATGGATGTTGTATTCTTGGCTTTAGAGAGTGCGTTTTGTACCTGTGTGGCCGTTATTACTGGAATTTGGTATGTGCTTCTTTTATGTTGTTGCAAAGGCTTCTGACATTAGGATGGCAGATTTTATTACCTTTGGGGACCATATACTGTAATAGTAGATTATGGTTATGAGGTATAAAGCCTGGAATAGGATGAATGTCACCACAATGTGAAGAATTAATGCTGAAAAGGTGTTGACAAAAGTTCTGAAATTATGCAGGCTTCAGAAAATAAATTAGAATGAATGTTTGCATTGTGGTTCTTGTTCAGTTATTTCTGATCTTATGGCTGCAAAACAGGAGTCATAAAGTTTATTCCATCATGTGTGTTTTGAAATTAAAAAGCTTTCCATGGTTTGGTAACAGATGATACTGTGCGTGCTTCTACAGAACAGGAACACAGACATATTATATGTTGTTTGTCAAAACTCCTACAGAGCTTGTTTAAAACAGAATTGTAACGAGTTTTATTTATTGCAGTCAGAAGTACAATTTCCATGGCCATTACAGGTCAGGGAAGGTAAGTAAAGAGTGAAAGGGAAAACGCTATTCAGTAAATGCCTCACCTATCATGGTAGCAAGATTATGAAAGTTTCTGGACTAGTAACTTCTCTGAAGCATTTATTGAAGACTTTGCTCAGAGAGTACACCCTGTATGTGTAATGTTGCAGGGAAAGGAGGACTCTGACCAACATTTTGTGTGCACATTCAAAGCTTGTGCAGCTAGTGAAGATATTAACTTAATTTGATTGGTTCAGACACAAGTCAATTTTATAAAAACATTTGTCATAATGATGAAGCTATTTCATCTGTGGTAATCAATTCCCTTTTTCCCATTTAACATGGGGTCAGAGTGTCACATCAACTTTAGTCAATGTGACCAAATCAACTAGAGCCAATGTTTACATAACTGACTGGCTAGTCTTATTATTACAGAAGTTGCTGAAATTAACTCCTGGAATAAAGTCTCAATTCTACATTTTTGGATATTTTTCTAGACTTCAAATCCAGTAAAAAATGATTCCCATCTTGCATGAAGCATAATTTAGAGTACACTCAAACATGATGTAATGAGATATATTACAGGGTTTGCTCTTCTTGTTTTACAGACATTACATGTGACTTTAAAATTGGTGTTGTCATGAAATATGTCATAGTGGACAGCTATTTTTGAAGTGGAAGACCTACTTTTGCAAATAGGAGAAAACTGCAATTCATTCAGCTGATGCAGAATAAACGGAAAGTTATGACTATTGTCAGTAGCTGGAGGGCATCCCATTATCACCTTTTATGAACAGGATTGGGATGTCATCAATTGTGCATGTATCACTGGTGCTTAATTTTGGCAGAGTGGAACTCATATTACAGGTTATGCTATCTGGAGATCAGATAACCAACTGCTATTTAAATAGAAATTGCCTAGTCAGATGTTTGCTTAGACAGTGTAACTGTAAACAGCCCTTTCCTTTTTATTTGTTTATTTTTTGTACTGTTTACTGAGATATTACCCATTTTTCCAGTTGTAATATATTAAATATCAAATCAGTCAGAAAAAAGTATGCCATGAAAAATAGTATCTTTATAACTTTGAATGGAGGTTGTAGGAGGATTTGTGCATTACACAGTGAGAGATATCACAGGACATTACCATAACAGAGAAGAATAAACAAAATGATTTGTTTTATAGAGTTTTGGCTTAAGGTTCAATAGCAGGCCAAAAACGTTATTTGATTTTTCATTTATATGTAACATAGCAACAAAACTCATTAAAGGCAGAGTATACGAGTAAATAATACAAGAATAAAACTGTAAACCAAATAACAAAAACTATATTACACTTATTTACAAGAGTGACATTCAACTAAGTGAATCAGCTATTCAAGTATATAAATGCATGCTACAAACATTTGATAGAAAGGGGGGACATATTATCAGCAAGTTTAAAACAAATGAAAAGGAATAGGAATAATCTCCATAATACTTTATTAAGAAAATTAAATAAGTATTGAACAAAGGAAGATGGGAAAAAAAAAGAATAACAGAAAGACCTTTATTAGGAAGTCGTTCTAAAGCTACTACGATGATGATGACTAGGTAGTGATAAAGTTAAATAATTTTTCCAAACTCCAGAAGATAGGGTTGTTTTTTTACTATTAGACATCACAATTTTATGGGTTAATAAGTGCTTGGTTGCCATTTGTTTGACCCCATCCCCATGTAATTGCTAGTCTGTCCATCCATTTGGATACAATGAAAAGTTTCATTAATAGGAAGAGAATAATTAATGTATGAGTTTGATTTGATGGTATATCTGGTGGAGGAATATGAAGTAAGGGAAACTCCCATGACATGGTGGATTTTTCAAAACCCAACTTTTGGAGTTGGACCACTAGAGAGTTCCAATGTTTACATAGACATTTACAACTCCAAAAGAGATGGATTAAGGCCGCTCTTTGGGATCCACAATAAGGGCAGACTAGTGGTATGGAAGGATTAAATTTATGTAAAACAGTGGGAGTAAGTTAAGCGTTATTAAGAATCATGAGTTGCATGTACATCACTTTTTTCAACGGGACTATCTTAGAAGTTAATTTAATTGAATATTTTAATTGTTGTTCAGAGATTGTAGGCTTCATTTTAAGCCAATAATTTGAGAAGAGAGTATTATTTTGATATTTAATAGCAGTTATCAAGCTATATGTATTTGATATAATTTTCTTCCTTGATAACATTACTGTCCAAAGGGAGTTGCAGGTCTCTAGGTCCCTATCTTTTAAGCCACCATTGGAGAGGTATTGATAACATAACTCTTTAATCTGCCTTAGGTTAATCGCATAGCTTTTAGGTAGTTTAAGCTGAGCTCTTATTTCTGTGATAGTACAATCATGAAAGGGCAAGAAATCTAGGATTCATTTATTTTTTAATACTGGGAAGTTATTTAGATTAAGCATTGAGTTGTTAAGTTTAACCCAGCCACTGGGGATGCACAAGCCAGTGCATTTCTTTGTGCCGGTCCCAAGCCCGGATAAATGGGGAGGGTTGCGTCAGGAAGGGCATCCAGCGTAAAACTTCGCCAAATCATTTCATGCAGACACCAGTAAATATTTCCATACCGGATCGGTCGAGGCCCGGGTTAACAATGACTGCCACCAATACTGTTAGCCAACAGGGTGCTGGTGGAAATTGGGCTACTGTTGGCCAAAGGAAGAGAAGAGGTGGAAGGCATGGCTGAATGCAGGAAGAGAGGAGAAAGGCTAGGACTCTGGTAGTGAGGGTCGGAACTTTGAATGTTGGCAGTATAACTGGTATAGGGAGAGAGCTAGCTGATATGATAGACAGAAGGAAGGTTGGTATATTGTGTGTGCAAGAGACCCGATGGAAGGGGAGTAAGGCTAGGTGTATCAGAGGTGGGTTCAAATTGTTTTATCATGGTGTGAATGGGAGGAGAAATGGAGTAGGAGTTATTCTGAAGGAACAGTATGCTAAGAGTGTTTTGTAGGTGAAAAGAGTGTCAGATAGAGTGATGTTTATGAAGCTGGAAATTGATGGTGTAATGATGAATGTTGTTAGTGCATATGCTCCACAAGTTGGGTGTGCAATGGATGAGAAAGAAACATTTTGGAGTGAATTGGATGAAGTGGTGATGACTGTACCCAAGGGTGAGAGAGTGGTTACTGGAGCAGATTTCAATGGGTATGTTGATGAAGGGAACATAAGGGATGAGGAAGTGATGAGTAGGTATGGTGTTAAACAAAGTAATGCAGAAGGTCAGATGGTAGTGGATTTTGTGAAAAGGATGGACATGGCTGAGGTGAATACATATTTTAACAAGAGGAAGGAGCATAGGGTGACATACAAGAGTGGAGGAAGATGCACACAGGTGGATTATATCTTATGTAGGAGGGCCAGTTTGAAGTAGATTGGAGGCTGTAAAGTGGTGACCGGAGAAAGTGTAGTTAGGCAGCATAGCATGGTGGTTTGTAGGATGACGTTGGTGATCAAGAAGAGGAGGAGGAGTGTGTGGGCAGCACCAAGGATCAAATGGTGGAAATTGAAAAAGGATAATTGTGAGGTGGAGTTCAGGGATGAGTTAAGACAGGCACTGGTTGGCAGTGAAGAGTTACCAAATAGCTTGGTAACTACAGCAGAGCTAGTAAGGGAGATGGCTAGAAAGGTGCTTGGAATCACATCTGGACAGAGGAAGGACGACAAGGAGACATGGTGGTGGAATGATGAAGTACAGGAGAGTATACAGACAAAGAGGTTGGTAAAGAAGAAGTGGGATTGTCAGAGAGATGAAGAAAGTAAACAGGAGTATAAGGAGATGAGGTGCATGGCAACGAGAGAGGTGGCAAAGGCTAAGGATAAGGCATATGAAGAGTTGTATGAAAGGTTGGACACTAAGGAGGGAGAAAAGGACCTGTAGCGGTTGGCTAGACAGAGGGACTGAGCTAGGAAAGATGTGCAGCAGGTAAAGGTGATAAAGGATAATGAGGGAAACATACTCACAAGTGAGGAGAGTGTGTTGAGGAGATGGAAAGAGTACTTTGAGGTGTTGATGAATGAAGAGAATGAGAGGGAGAGAAGGTTGGATGATGTAGGGATATTGAATTATGAAGTACAATGGATTAACAAGGAGGAAGTAAGGATAGCTATGAAGAGAATGAAGAATGGAAAGGCTGTTGGCCCAGATGACATACCTGTGGAAGCATGGAGGTGTTTAGGTGAAATGGCAGTGGAGTTTTTATCCAGATTGTTTAATGAAATCTTGGAAAGTGAGAGGATGCCTGAGGAATGGAGAAAAAGTGTTTTGGTACCGATTTTTAAGAATAAGGGTGATGTGCAGAGCTGTACTAACTACAGAGGGATTAAATTGATCAGTCACAGCATGAAGTTATGGGAAAGAGTAGTGAAAGCTAAGTTAAGAAGGGACGTGATAATTAGTGATCAACAGTATGGTTTCATGCCAGGAAAGAGCACTACAGATGTGATGTTTGCTCTGAGAGTGTTGCTGGAGAAGTACAGAGAATGTCAGAAGGAGTTTCATTGTGTTTTTGAAGACTTAGAGAAAGCATATGACAGGGTGCCTAGAGAGTAGTTGTGGTATTGTATGAGGAAGTCAGGAGTGTCAGAGAAGTATGTAAGAGTGGTACAGGATATGTACGAGGGTAGTGTGACAACTGTGAGGTCTGCGGTGGAAGTGACGGATGCGTTTAAGGTGGAGTTGGGGTTACATCAAGGATCAGCTCTGAGCCCTTTCTTATTTGCAATGGTGATGGACAGGTTGACAGACGAGATCAGACAGGAGTCCCCATGGACTATGATGTTTGCAGATGACATTGTGACCTGTAGTGAGAATAGGGAACAGGTGGAGGAGACCCTGGAGAAATGGAGATATGCTCTAGAGAGAAGAGGAATGAAGGTCAGCAGGACTAAGACAGAATATATGTGTGTGAATGAGAGGAAGGATAGAGGAATGGCGAGGATGCAAGGAGTAGAGGTGGCGAAGGTGGATGAGTTAAAATACTTGGGGTCAATAGTTCAGAGTAACGGTGAGTGTGGAAGAGAGGTGAAGAAGAGAGTACAGGCAGGATGGAGTGGGTGGCAAAGAGTGTCAGGAGTGATTTATGACAGACAAGTACCTGTAAGAGTGAAAGGGAAGGTCTACAAGAGGGTAGTGAGACCAGCTATGTTATATGGGTTGGAGACAGTGGCATTGACAAAAAGGCAGGAATTTGAGCTGGATGTGGCAGAGTTAAAGATGTTAAGATTTGCACTGGGTGTGACAAGGGTGGACAGGATTAAGAATAAGTATATTAGAGGGTCAGCCCAGGTTGGAAGGTTTGGAGACAAAGCCAGAGAGGCAAGATTACATTGGTTTGGACATGTGCTGAGGAGGGATGCTGAGTATATTGGGAAAAAAATGCTAAGGATGAAGCTACCAGGTAACAGGAAAAGAGGAAGGCCTAAGATAAGGTTTATGGATGTGGTGAGAGAGGACATGCAGGTGGTTGGTGTGACAGAGCAAGATGCAGAGGACAGGAAGAAATGGAAACAGGTGATCCACTGTGGTGACCCCTAATGGGAACAGCCGAAAGAAGATGATGATGATGATGATGATTGAGTAGTTAAGTTTCAAATTCAGGTTAAGGTGTAAGGGTTGCAAAGTCTCCATAGGTGAAAATAAATTTAATGATGCAAAGAGGTTTTGTAGGTTAGTTATAAAATATTTTATGGGGTTGATTATCTTATAAGTTAACAATTCCCTTTTATGAAGAAAAGGAAGTGCTTTGGGGTTAAATTGAGTGATTTTATATATTTATAATATAGGTGTCCATGGGTTGTTTGTTGGGTCATATTCAATAATTTTTATTATTCTACTACTATTAATGATATCAAAATATAATCTGAAATCTGGAAGATTAAGTCCCCCATTTAGTTTCAGCTGTATTAAATTATGGTATGATATCCTTACGGACTTAGGAGACCATATAAATTTAGCTAAGAATGCGTGTAATCTTCTAAAGAATTTATTGTATACTATCACTTGAGAGGTCATGAGTATATATAATAATCTAGGTAGTAGCTTGACTATTGCAACTTCTGATAGAGAGGGTCATTTTAAGTTTGTCCATCTGTTACAGTGTTGTATTATATTTTGCCATTTATTCAAGATGTTATTTTGATAAAACTCCCTTTTATTTTGGTAAAAAGTTATCCTGACGTATTTAGCAAATTGTTTTGTTTTAATTGTATCTGGATGGAGATATAATAATAATAGTTTTGGAGAGTTTAAAGGAAATATTGTGGTTTTATCTAGGTTAAGTTTATAATTAGTTACCTTTGAGAAAGTATCAATAGCTTTCAGTAACTTAGAAATATCTGAACTTGGTAAAGTAAAGTATAAGTTTAGGTCATCGGCAAAGGCTGTCAGGAATATTTTGGTATTGAAGAGTATTGGAGGATTATGATAAGTATGCTGTTTAATAAGTAGGAAGAGGGGGTTCCAGGTATAGGGTGAAGAGGTACGGGGACAATGGACAGCCCTGTCTTGTCCCGTTTTTGATAATTCTATTTGATAGATTTTTATTTATGTAAAGGGTTGTATAGGACTTGTCATAGAGGGTTTTAATTATTTGGATAAAGCTAGGTGGAAAAGCAAAACAGGGTAATATTGATAATAGAAAACTTACACTGAGTCTATCAAACACCTTATATGCATCCACTACAAGTGCAAAAATTGAGTTTTTCTTATATTGTGCAAATGTCATTAGAGCTTTAAGAGTAAAGGTATTATCACGGATTTGTCTGTAAGGGGTAAATCCAGATTGTTCAGGTGAAATAACATGTTATTATTGATTTAAGTCTACTAGCAAGGATGGATGTAAAAATTTTGACATCAAGATTTGTTAAGGAGATGGGTCTGTAGCTCTTGGGATCTTTAGGGTTTGCATGTTCTTTTAAGATGAAGACAGTTTTCAAAGAGTTAAAATGAACATAATTGATATCAGGGGCGGCTCGTGGCATCGGACTGCCGGACTGCAGCCCCCTCAGCTAAAAAGAAGAAAATGAAAAAAAAAAAACCTTTTGTTGTATGACAGTAGCAGATGTTTTTTTTTTGTTTTAATGCAAAATTCGAGTCCACGACTCGGAAGTACGCGCATGCGCACTTTAACCGCCTCGGGTTGCAGCGGTTTAAATAAAGACTTTTTTTGTTTTTGCTGCAGTCCGGTGAGGACATTGAGGCATCAGTGTGATGCCCAGCAGTCTATGCGGTTCCAAACCGCATAGAACTGAAAGGGGTTCGGACTGCGACGTCCGCAGGCACGTACATGACGTGCCTGGCCTAAATTGCTGCTGATTGGTTGTCGCTCTCTTCCCGGGCTTTATGTGCTGGGAAAAGAGCGAGAATCAATCAGTTAGAAGACAGTGTGGACTGATTGAGTCAATCGCAAGAGAAGGATTAATTTACCTTGCCATTGGAATTGGATTTCTATTTTTTTATTTTTTGGGCAGCCTATATTTTGGCAGCTCAGCTGTAGCCTGTGCTGAAGAAGATAGAAGAACAAGAACTGAAGAAAGAAGTAGAGAGTAGAAGAAGAAGAAGAAGAAGAACAGAGGAGAGTAAGAGAAGAGTAGAGTACACTACACTACAGAGAGTTTACTTTTTGGTGGTAATGTATATTATTTTTTATTGTCCTAGCCAACTGCATCTTTTATTTTTAACTGTCAATTTGTTTATATCTGAATGAACATAAAACGTGTTCATGATACATAGATTCATTTCATTTAATCCTGACAGCTGCCATGAACATTACTGTGTAGACTCCAAGTTAAAAAAAAAAAACACTGAAGAGTCTACAGTAATGTTCATGGCAGTTGTGAGCTGTCAGGATTAAATGAAATTAATCTATGTATCATGCATTGCCTTGTGTGTAAGCAAATCAAGTTAAAAAAAAAAACACTGATTTGCTTACACACAAGGCAATGCATGCTGTTAGTAAAATGAGTGAAGTGTGTAACAAAACCAAAACTGTTTTGTTGCATGCTTTAAAACAGAGGCCTGAAGTAAAAAAGAAAACCACTTGGGTTAACTAAAAAACAGAGGAAAGTTATGCAACTGAAGTGTGTGTGTGTGTAATGCCCCAGTTAACAAATGGTGGTGGGTAGAGATACTCAGGCTTGAACCCTGTACCTTGTTTGGTGGTGTTAAGGACCTGAATTCCCTACCCACCACCATTTGTAAAAAAAATTGCAGATTTTTGCCTCATATTTTATCTGATCCGTTCCTCATAATATCTGTGGTTTCTAAATATTGCAATGCTTGATATTTGATGGTACACTGGTAGCATTGTTGCTTTACAGCTATAGGCTCTTGGGTTTGATTCTTGGCTGGGGTGCCTTCTGTGTGGGGTCTGCATCTTCTCCCTGTGTTTGTGTGGGTTTGCTTTTGTGTCCTCCCATGTTATAAAGACATGTCTGCATTATTTCTTCCTGGGCCTCTGCTGAAAATTGTTTTTTTGTTCCAAGTCAATTTGTCCTGATTAACAAATGTTAAATAAAATTGACAAGCATTTGAATTTCAGACTTCAGGTTTATGAATGTTTAATTCCTTACATATTTGATGGTGCAGTGGTAGCATTGTTGCCTCCCAGCTACAGGTTTTCTGGCTTGATTCTTGGCTGGGGTGCCTCCTGTGTGGAGTCTGCATCGCATCCCTGTGTTTGTGTGGATTTTCTCTGGTGTCCTGCCATTTTACAAAGACATGTGTCTGCAGTATTTCTCCCTGGGCCTCTGCTGAAAATTGTTTTTGTTCCATCAGAAGTAAAATTGACAGGCATTTGAATTTCAGACTTCATATTCTTCAGAAAATACATAGTAACACTTTTGGGACTGTATTACCCCATTATTGGCTTTGTCCAGGTTTTTTGTGCTAAGGTTGACAACTATGGCAAGAACTGAATTCACTGAATATGCCTGAGGGCTGTATTCCCTCATTACTGGGTTTGTCCAGGTGTTTTGTGCTAAGAGGTTGACAGCTATGGTGAGAACTGAATTCATTAAATGATAGCCATTTAAGTTTCAGTCTTCCTCTCTTTCACAAAGCAGCTGATTTGGCGTAGTGGTATGTTGCTCTGACTGTTTTGCACAAGGACCTTGGCAGTAAAATGTATGGTGGTAACATAGCATTTTTCTTTCACAAAGCAGGTGATTTGGCATAGTAGTATGTTGCTATGACTCTTTTGCACAGGGACCTTGGCAGTAAAATGTATGGTGGTAACACAGCATTTTATTCTAGCAACTTTTCCAAGATTATACAAGCAATGTTTAATGTGTCCCTGTTTTTTGGCCGTTTGACCCCCCCCCCAATAAATTTGGCTTTTTCCAGATTTCTTGTGCTGCGAAGTTGAGATGCAGTTGAGCATTGAGTAGATTTTACAAGCAGCTGAGAGCTGCAGGGGAAGAGAAGCTTAGTGCTGCTTGCATTGTTAATAGCACAACAGGTTATGTACTTGCTTCTGATGCAGAAGGTTGTTGGCTCTATTCCCACAAGGGGTGAATATTGCCCTACTGAAAAACTTAAGATACTAACTATGAGCCTGTTATCAGTTTGCCATCCATTCATTTCCTATTGCAATATTACTAGCATATTTTTAATGTAATATAGGCAATTTATTCCTCAGGGGCATCAGACACTTTATTTTTCGATGAAACCATGAAATATAAAGGTGTTTGCTAGCAGCAACATCTTCATTAGATAAAGATTTATTTAATGTGGAATTTAGATACATTTTTTACTTCTTCAGAGATTGTGCATATTTACTGATAATGGTGGACTGCAGAATTGTGCATATTTACTGATAATGGTGGACTGTAGAAGTTTGAGTAGACTTTTATGATGGAAATGTTCTGTATTGGGCAGTTTTGTCATTATTGGTGCATGCATTTTGTTTCATTGTTTACTGGAAAAATGTTCAAAACAATAGGAAGGTGTATCAAAGAGCACATGTATGTTTCATATGCAAGGGGCCTATGCTTTGAAAACAGCCCAGAATTAATCTTTATCTGCCACTGGTAAAATGTATTTTCTTTGAATGTGGGTTTCAGTGCTGTTTCAATGAATGTGAGTTTCAAGGGCAGAGAAGTTTTAATGCTAAGTTTGTTTAGCAGATGTCTTAGTGTTTGTGCTGTAAAATGCAAAATAAAACTTTCAAATGAAGTCCAAATCATCATAGAAATAAATCAGTATGCACATTAGTGTTTATGGTAAATGGAGTGAAATAGCCAAGTAATGGATCATTGGAATGGCTGCAGGGGGAGGCTCCATTAGACCATGATTTTGTGAGGGGGAAGGGTGGCAAACTTAGACAGCCTCAGCTGAACTGTACCTCCCAACTGTCCAGATTCTCAAAGAATGAATGGATTTTTGCTTCTTATTTTTGGTTTGTTCCTCATAAAATTTGTGGTTTTCTGGCAAATCATTTAGGAATTCAGTCACTAAACAATGACACACCGAGTTTCAGACTTCATAACCTTCAGAAAAATGCATGCTAAAGTAAGACCTGTTGTTCTATCAACTGTCTCAGTTTATACAACAGCAATTTTTAGTACTGTTTATATGTTTCCCCCAATATATTTGGCCTTGTCCAAATTTATTGCATTAACAGGTTGAGAACTACATGCAAATAAATTGCTTTATAGAATTAGGCATAGCCAAACCTCTCAACTGTCCCTGATTTTGGCTCAAAATGTTGCTCTTCCCCTAATAATCCCTCCGCAAAATAGCAATTTTGGAAGAAAACATGGAGGGTTTACAATTAAGAAATAACTGTAATAATTAGAGTCATAGATTACTTTTATTTCAGAAATGCGTGTAGATTCTTTTATTTTGTCAGCTGCTCAAGTTAGCAGTACTAATATTAAAGTGTCCCTTCTTTGACAGGTTCCCAGCTGTATTGTGTGGCTATTTTATATTTTTACATCACATTTTTGGTCCAAGTTTCATAAAATTGTGTTTTTTTTGGCAAATTAGTGACAAACCATTAAAGACTGAAGTTAGAAAATAATGACAGACATTTGAGTTTCAGATTTCATACCATTCAGAAAATTCATACTAATGCAAGACCTATTCTATTATCTTTCTAAGTTTATAAGAGCAATATTTTAAAAACTGTCCTTATTTTTGGGCCTTTGTCCCACTTCTTTGTATGGTTTTGTCCAGATTTCTTGCTCTGAGGTTGAGAGATATGACAAATGTCAGGGTCATCACAGTCAGCCAGAGACATTTCAAAATGTGACATACTTGTTGCACCCCACTCCCCCATGTAGTGACTCTGGATGTGTCGAAGCAAAGCAAGGAGTAGTTATGCAGTGTAAATGTGCAGAGTATCCCCCCCCCCCATCCAAGGTAGACACAAGTACTACAGTGGCTTTTCATCTGTCCTTGATTTTTGCAGAATGGTCTGGTTTCTGTCATTTTTTGTACTGTTGATTTATGCTTATTACTCAAAGTGCCTGTTGCTCTGGGTTTAAGTAGCAATACTTTAATGGCCATCAGGTAAGCTTGGCTGAGATTGTAAGATGCAAGTAAAGTTTAATAAGCATACTGTTAAAGAATTGTCAACATTGAAAGGCTTTCTTTTGTTACCATGTAGAGAATACTTAACTAGATAATGTATAAGCCTTTGGTATTGATATGCATATGACAGTATTTGTAATAAGGGACAGGATTACATTATTTTAAGAAGCTTATTACACTTGGAGACTTCAGTCATCTCTGCAGGCTTTACCTGTAAACTAAACAGAATGCCAATCGTGTGGTCCATAACCTGTACAGTAATCCTTTTAAGCAATGTATCTTGAGCTTATTTCTTGTTTGCTTTTCATTTTTTACTTTGATCATGTTTTCCCTATGAAACAAGTAGATAGTTGTCAGGCAGCAGGTCTTTTTTTGAATAAGGAACATTTTTACAAGTGGGGGCATCAGAGATTTCTACTTTCAGCATGTTACTTGGTACTTTAATAAAGCTGAATATAAATTAGAACTGCAGTGCAAGAAGTGGTTTGAGTTTTAGTGCTGCTTGTTTTTCTTATACTTGATTTTGACTGGCATTCCATTAATGTATTTAAAAAAGAAATTTATTTTTTCATGCCTCACAACCTTTTTGTTTCCATCTAGATATTAAGTAAGCTGTCATGCAGCCAATGCATTGAAATATTTTTATTCTTCTACACTTCATTTTGTCTTGATTGGACTCCTCATAATGACGGTTTGGCACCCACGGCAGTGTATTTAGTTAGTTTTTGTGGTTTTGAACATAGCCCCTCCCCTTTCTAGTTGGCCACACCCCTTCCCATTGACCACACCCATTCAGCTGTCTCCTGCAGCCCCCTTTGATTTGAAGTCACCAGCCGCCACTGACTGATATTGTTGTTAAGTTAAGCAGAAATAGTAGTATTCTGGCAATTAACGGAGTAAAGGTTTTATAAAATTCTGTTGTAAAACCATCTGGACCTGGTGCTTTATGGGATTTCAGGTTCTTTATTGTAGTAAGAATTTCCTGCTGGGAGATAGGGGCTGACAATATTTTCTGTTGGTTAGAATCAAATTTGGGGAGGGACAATTTCTGGAGAAAGAGCGTTTTATCTTGTTCCGAAGCAGGGAGTTTTTTCTCCTTTATTTCTGTGTATATAGATTTTCAAATAGGTTTAGAGCAGGCCAAAAACTTGACTTTGTATAAACAGATTGTAAGAAATGTTGGTAAAGAAACCATCTTGGATGGCATTGAGAAACAAAACTTGACTTCGTGTAAGCACATTGTAGGAAATACTGGTAAAAAAAACATCTTGGATGATATTGAGAAACATTCTAGTTCAGCCATAGTGATAATCAAGCATCCCCAGACAACAGTAAATCTTGACTTTGAGATTAAGTAGATGTCCCAAAACAATCAAGTTCAGTGTTATTAATTTTGTCCAGCTGAGACCCAATATCCTATAACATGCAGTAAGATTCAAACTCTGGCATATCAGTCTAAAATAAAGGTGTCAGAAAGTCAAAAATGTCTGTCTAATCTCCATAAAGAACAATCCAAATGTAAAGGAAAGTCAGTTTTAAAGATAATCACAGCAGCAGAGTCACCATGAGAAATATTGCAGACCAACTTTACAGGACCCTTCCTTTCTGCAAAAGGAGATTATATGTATGTAATAGTAGTTTTTGATTTATTTACCAAACAGACAAAAGCTGAACAACACAGTTCAGGCTACATATAGTTAACTCTTAATGTTCATCTTTCCTCAGCACTGTTTTCCCAAACATCCGAGGAACCATGTCTCATCATTTCTAAAGAACTGCAGGTCACCCCACAAAGTTTAGTTAGGAAAGAGATCTCAGGCTGTTTAAAAGAGGTCAAATATGGTTCCAAATCTTCACATCGCATCCAGTTGGTCCCCACACTTAAAAAGAAAAAGCAGAAGATTAAGCATGTGGCCTCTTCCTCAGCAGCTAGTTGAAGTCAAAAAGGGTGGAATGAGCATTACATTTTGATTGGATTACAGAGTAAACAGTGGATAACAAATGAATGCTGTATTTTCAAACTGTTAGCAGTTCCAAACTGCATTGTGTTTATTACAAAGGGAAGGGAAATTATCAAGTTTTGTAACATTACCCTTGCACAACTGAAACCTCAAAATTTGCACCAGATAGTACAAATCCAAATGTGGAAGTCTGGACCAAAACAGCTGTGTCAGAAAGTCACATAAAATATTTTGTCTGGTCATATAACAATCCAAAATATGGAAAGAAAGTCTAATTTGAAGAGAATGGTGTCAGCAGAGATAGCATGGCAGACACTACAGCTTGAACTTACATGACCTTTCTCTCTTACAAAGTGTGGTAGTAAATATGCTTTAATAGTTGTTGATGTACTTTTCAAATAGTGACATATTTTATTAGCTGTGATAAACAGAGCTCAGCTTGCAACTAAGTTACTCTGGACATGTGTCTTTCCCCATTGCAGTTTTTCCAAAGTTATTGAATGTAATATATCACAGTTCACGATGCAGGCCATGAAGAAAAGTGTGCCTTGTAAGGAATTCAGCAATGATCCCTTGCTCTCTATTATCTACTACCTGCAGGGGTAATAAAAAGGAAGAACAAGTTATTTAAAATCTAGATTAACAAAAATGATGCAAGATAAAAAAGAAGACTGGGTACTTGTTTACCAAATGAGATGTTGCCTATGAGAACATCAGTGGTAAAGGGGATGGGGCTGGCTCAGGCAGGAAAATGACTAGTTATTTGCATGCAGGCAAACATTTGCATTCCTAGTACCAGCCAGTCTGTGAAACAGAAAGATAAATGTTTTGAAATGAAAGTACAGCTACAAAAGGAGCTTTATTAGAAAACGTTAATCAGTTACAAAAAAAAAAAAAATACTTGTTTTCCCGCCTTTCTAAGCTAGTATAGTTCAGTTTTCAGGTTAGTTTTTTCAGGGCTATGTTACAAGTTTCTGTGTTTGCCCATACCTTACTTGGATAGAAGGAAGTTTCCCTGTTCACTGTGAGAGAGGGAGCTTTGAGCAGCCTATCTGTCCCTGGAGGAGTGGTTTCAGCCCAGAAATTAGTAGTTTATTGTCCATTTTGGGCTAATTTCTATCTCTTTCATTTCCCTGCTATAAAACCCGCATTTGTGCGGTTTTGCGAGCCGGGCAGCACCGGTTAGCTAGAGTATAACTATTCCCGGCTCCACAAATTCTACTCTTCAATTTTTCCCTTGGAACTAGACAAACTTTCAACTTAAGCACTCAAACCATTCACTTCTCAGCCCGGCACTTAGTCAAAACTCATAGGAAGCACTAATAAACCTTAGCACTAGACCCCCCTCCCCCTACACTGTAGAGCAGGACAAGGCTCTCTATTTGACCTTACCAGCCAATCAGTCAAACAGTTCTCTATACCTATCCAGGCATGTCCAAAGGGCAGGTTCAGGTGTACTCTCCAGTCCAACTGGTGAATCTGGGCATTTTGAGGCAATGTTACAATTGCCTCATGTACACAGACAACCCTCTCCTCCTTCCACCAAACACTAATACATGCAAGAGATGCAATTATACAGCCAAACAGGAGGCTAAGCTCTCTCAACCCAAGACTGGACCAGGCAGTCAGGAGGAGAAGGGAATTACTTGCATCACACCACCAGTCTCACATAGACCTTTGAAACCAGCACTGGCAAAAAACACACATAAATACACAAAGACATACTCAGAGGCTTTAAATAATAATCTGCAAAAGCAACAGAGACCTCCAAAGCAGACATCCAAGCAACCTCCACCCACCAACACAAATCAGGAAATACATACCTCACAAAACCAGTGTGCCACGCAATCACAGCCCTTAAGGCAAAATAACATACACCAACGCACTAGTAATAGGTGACTCTATAGTTAGGTACACTGATGTCCCACTAACTAGGCTGAACAAGGAGAAGGTTACTGTTAGCTGCCTGTCGGGTGCCAGGATCCGCCACATAACACAAGCAGTCAGGTCACGCCAGAACAAGTACAAATATGACTCTGTTATTGTCCATGTTGGTGTGAATGACCTGAGCCGTACCTCCCTGGACTACATGAAAAAAGACACGGAGGAGCTCTCTGATTACGTAGCCCAGGCTGGTATGACCCTGACCCTGAGTAGCATCCTGCCATCACCAAGAATGATACCACGGTACAGAGAAAAAAATATCAATTTCAACAATTGGCTAAGCTTCTGGTGTCATTCAAAGGGGATCCAGTGTCTGTCAGACTGGGATGACATGCTCGACAAGCCACTCTGCTTCGCTAGACAGCTTGCACCTGTCACCCTTAGGCTTTCGAATACTGGCCAAGGCTCTTGTCAATCCCATAGTACCTTTTTTAGGCAAGGCTCAAAAGACAAACCCATCACCATAAATAGCACAAGTAACAAAAAACTGAGGGTAATGCTACTTAATGCCAGAAGTCTAAACCTCAAAACGCATGCACTCAAGGTACTCCTCAGTATGAAGAAAGTCGATATATGTGCAGTAACAGAAACCTGGTTTAAGGCTCCAGAGAGCACCCCAGCACTACCAGACTACAACTCATACCATACAGTTTGGCCACAAAACCCGGACCGAAATACAAAAGGCAGGAGAGTATTCATATTCATCAAGGATACCCACACCTCCAGGTTAGTGGCACAGCACGATGCTTCAGAGATCATCCACGTGCAACTAACAATGGGCAAAACTGCTATTCAAATTATAGCTTGCTACAGATCACCCACTATGTCCCAGGACCCCCACTCCGCATTCCTGAAAACACTGGGAAACATAAAGGTCCTACCAAACACCCTGATATTAGGTGATTTCAATTACCCAAACATTAACTGGGAGAATTACTCAAGTACAAACTCCCTTGCCCAACATTTCCTAGAATTTATAAACTCAAATGCCCTGGATCAACTGGTCAACACCTCCACCAGAGGTGACAACATATTGGACCTGGTCATCACCAACATGGGCGATCGGTGTTTCACACTGGAGGTCAACCCCTTGCTGGTTAGATCTGACCATAAACTAATCACTATGGATATCCACATTCCGCCATCACCCCCGGTCAAAGAAACCACCGTGAAAAACTTTAAAAAGCAAACGTCACGTTACTTAAGACTGAGGTGGGAAGTTTCAAAGCCCCCATACTAAAGGATAATGCTGCCCAAGCTGCAAAATCTTTTACTAATGCACTCTGCAGGCACCTACAAGAATGCATGGATTGTGCTATCCCAAACAAAACCAAGACTCACTCCTCCAAGAAATAGAAACCAGGCTGGTGGACCCCTGCCATAAACAAGCTATACAACAGAAGGAGGAAACTAGTACAAAAAAGAGTAAAATCCCAAGAAGGAAAGACATCCCTGATCAGTATCAGCAAGAAACTACGATCCCTCATAAAATCATCCAAGGCTACCTTTGAAAGAAAAATTGCCATGGACTCAAAAGATAACCACAAGGCATTCTTTAGCTATGTCAAGAATCTAAGTGGCAATTTTCAGATCTGCTCGGAGTTAGTGCAGAATGACACAAAATACACTGAACCGACTGATATAGCCAACATCCTGGCAGACAGGTTCAGTTGAAACTTCACTCCCTTCTCACCCCCAAAAGGGCCCATAACTATACCAGAAGAATGTAGTGCCCCTGAAATCACAGACACAGGTTAAAACAGCCCTCTCCAAAGCCAAAAACACAGCATCAATGGGACTGGACGGTGTCCCAGACTGCGTCCTACACGAGCTCAAAGATGAACTAACCCCTCACCTAAACACACTGTTCAAACTCAGCCTCTCCACAGGCTATGTGTCCACAGAGTGGCGCACAGCAACAGTTATTCTGCTCCACAAAGGTGGAGCCACAACGGACCCTGGGAACTATCACCCTATAAACCTGACTAGATTGGTCTGCAAAGCTATGGAGATCATCACCATGGATATCATTAACAGAGACACTGGGAACCTCCAAACACTGGACCCTACCCAGTTCGGCTTTGTTAAGGGCAGATCATGCCTCCTAAACCTGGTGGACATCTTTGAGACAGTTATCAAGGCTATAGACAAGGGAAAGGTGGTCCACACAGCCTACCTAGACCTTGCAAAGGCCTTCAACACCATTCCCCACTCAAGTATTATAGACAATGCCTTTCCTGTGGGTAGTCTATTCTGGATAGAGATTTGCTGTGTTCAGGACTGTTTGTGGGCTTCTGAGCCCCCAAGCCTTTCTGTGTTGGAGGGAAGCCTTCTAGCTTAATTTTGTTTCTTAGAACTAGCCAGTTTTTGTAGTTTCAGCACTCAAGTCTGTTTCTTTGAGCTCAGCACTTGTTCAGAACTCATTGTAAGCACTAAATAAGCTACAAATTACTACAGCACTCAACTTTCCTCACTTGTCTAGAGGAAAACAGTTTCTAGTACTTAACAAATATGCACCTATCCAGGCATGTCTAAGGGTCAGCTCCCAGGGTTTTCTCCTGTCTACCTGATGAATCTGGGCATCTTGGGGCAATGCAGCAATTGCCTCATGTACATAGACAACCCTCTCCTCCTACCACCCAACACTACAACCTGTGAGAGATGCACTTATATAGTCAAACTGAAAGCAAAGCTCTCTTCACCCAAGACTGGACTAGACAGTCAAGAAGAGAAGGTAAACACTTGCACCACACCACACTCATCCCATAGTCCCTCAAAACCTACACCACCAAAACACACACATAGAAACACAAAATACACACCTACATTCATGGAGGCTCTCAGTAAAAATCTGCCCAAGAAACAGGGACCTCCAAAGCGGAAACACAAGCAACCTCCACCCCCCCAACACAAGCCAAATGACACATAGCCCACAAACTCAGTGTGCCACTCAACCACAGCCCATAAGTCATAACAACGTACCCAACACTCTAGTCCTAGGTGACTCTATATGCAGGCACACTGATGTTCCACTCACCAGGCTAAACAAGGAGAAAGTTACTGTCAGCTGCCTGTTGGGTGCCAGTATCCACCACATAATGCATGCACTCAGGTCACTCCACAACAAGTACAAATATGACTCTGTCATTGTCCATGTTGGTGTGAATGACCTGAGACGTACCTCCCTGGACACCATGAAAAGGGACATGGAGGAGCTGTCTGACCTTGTAGCCCAGGCAGGTATGACCCTAGCCCTGAGTAGCATTCTGCCATCACCCAGAATGATACCACAGTACAAGGACAAAATGATTGACTTCAACAACTGGCTAAGCTTCTGGTGTCATTCTAAGGGGATCCAGTATCTGTCTGCCTGGGATGACATGATCAACAAATCATGATGCTTTGCCAGAGATGGCCTGCACCTGTCGCCCCTGGGTTTCCCGATACTGGCTAAGACTCTAGCCACCCCTATAGTGCCTTTTTTAGACAAGGTTCAAATGACAAATTCACCACCGTAACAGATACAAGCAAGCAGAATCTGAGGGTATTGCTACTCAATGCTAGAAGTCTAAACCTCAAAATACACTCACTCAAGGCACTCCTTAAAATGGAGAACATCGACATCTGTGCAGTGACAGAGACCTGGTTCAAGGCTCCCGGGAGTACCCCTGCATTACCAGGCTATAATTCATACCACACCTTTCGGCCACCTAACCTGGACCAAAACACTAAAGGCGGAGGCGTGTCCATATTCATTAAAAATATCCACACCTCCAGGCTAGTTGCTCAGCATAATGCATCCGAGATTATCCAAGTGCAACTAACTCTGGGCAAGACCGCAATCCAAATTGTAGCTTGCTACAGATCCTCAAAAAATCTTCAGAAAACACCACAGATTCAAAGGAAAACACAGAAGTGGCTTTGATCCATCTTTATTCACTGCATCCTGGTACCTCAGCTGTTCGCCTTCAATGGGACAGATCCTCCACCATGCCCCAGGATTCCCACTCCTCATGTCTTGATACACTGAAAAATATTAGGGTACAACCTAACACACTAATAATGGGCGATTTCAACTACACCACCATTAACTGAGAAAACTACTTGTGTACCTACTCTTGTGCTCGATGAATTCATAAATTCCAATGCCTTGGATCAACTTATCCCCACCTCACCAGGGGCAGCAATATCCTAGACCTGGTTATTACCAACATGGGCAACCGGTGCTCCACACCAGAGATCAATTCCTCGTAGGTCAGATCCGACAACAAGCTAATCACCCTAGACATCCACATCCCTCCCCCACCCCCCATCAGGGAAACAACCGTAAAGAAATTCTCCAAAGCCAACTTCACGCTTCTTAAGACAGAAGTGGCAAACTTCACGACACCCATGCTGACGGACAATAGAGGTATGACTGCTGAATCCTACACAGATGCACTTTATACGCACTTACACGAGTGCATGGATCGTGCAATCCCTAACAGAACCAATATGCTATCCTCCAAAAAAAGGAAGCCAATCTGGTGGTCCCCTGCCATAAACAAACTGTACAACAGAAGAAAAAAACTGTTGCAAAAAGAGTAAAATCCCATGACTGGAGGAACTCCCTGGTCAGCCTCAGTAAGAATCTGAGATCCCTCATAAAATCCTCCAAAGCTAGTTAGGAAAACAAAATTGCCACTGATTCTAAAGACAACCACAAAGCATTCCATAGCTACGACAAGAATCTCAATGGAAACACTCAGATCTGCTCTGAGTTACAGCACAATGGCACTAAATATACAGAACCAACTGACATTGCCAACATCCTGGCTGATAGATTCAGTACTAACCTTACCCCCCTCTCACCCCCTAAAGGGCCCATCTCTATACTGGAAGAATGCAAAGTTCCTGTAATCACAGCTGCACAGGTAAAAAACACACTCTCCAAAGCCAAGAACACAGCATCCATGGGACCTGACAACATCCCAGGCTGCATTCCACATGAACTACAGAACGAACTGGCACCCCACCTAAATAACATGTTCAGTCATAGCCTCACCTCAGGCTATGTGCCCACTGAATGGCGCACAGTGACGGTTATCCCACTCCACAAAGGGGGAGCCACCACAGACCCCGAAAACTACCATCCCATTAACCTGATGAGCCTGGTCTGCAAGGCTATGGAACCTATCATCATGGAACTTATAAATAATGACATTGGTATCTCTAAACTCTGGACCCCACCCAGTTCAGGTTTGTAAAATGCAGATCATGTCTCCTAAACCTGACAGACTTCTTTGAAGTGGTTACCAAAGCCATAGATGAGGGTAAAGTGGTTCACACAGCCTATCTAGATCTCACCAAGACTTTCAACACCATCCCCCACTCTGGAATTATAGATAAACTCACTAAACTAGGTATAAATCCCTATGTTACAAGATGGGTTGTCAACTGGCTCACTGACAGAACCCACACTGTGAAGTAGCAGACTCCAAATCCAACTTCAGACCAGTGACAAGTGGAATACTACAGGGTTCAGTCCTGGGTCCTCTCCTGTTTGGTATCTACTTCTCTGAAGTACAGGCTAATACAGAAGGTCTTTGGCTAATGAAGTTCGCAGATGACTGCAAACTAGGAGCCATAATCAAAACTCCAAAAGATGTGGACATCCTACAAAAGGGCCTCGCTGAGACAGATGCCTGGTGTCAAAGCCATGGCCTCAAGCTCAATGCCAAAAAGTGCATTGTCATCCCTTTTGGTAAAAACTCTGTACCCATGAACTACCACATAGGCTGTAGTCTACTTAACACCGAAAGTGTGATAAGAGACCTTGGGACACAAGTGGACAGTAGTCTCTCCTTTGATAATCACATTGCCACAGTAGTCAGGAAATCCTTCTACATGGCACACCTCATCACAAAAGGTTTCTCATCCAGGAAAAAAGAGGTCATTGTTCCCCTCTACTTGTCACTCATTAGACCCATTATAGAGTACAATGCCCCTTTTGGTATGTACCTCACAAGACATCTACAATGACTGGAAAGGCCACAGAAATACCTCACAAAGGATTACCAGCCTCAAACAGATGCCCTACGCAGACCGTCTCAAAAAACTGCAGCTTTACTCCATCGCATATCGCCTACTCAGAGGTGATCTCTGCCTAACACACAAAGCTATGTCAAACCCAGAGCTTTTGGACATGCTCCACTTAAAGAAATCCCAATCCCTCCGAGCTACATGCTCTAGGGACCTAAATCTTGTCAACACAATAAACAGAACATGCTGGAGGGATAGATTCTGTCCCAGAGACTTCCCATACTCTGGAACAAACTACATATCTATATCAAACAAATCTCCTCATTAGCACTCTTCAAGAAAAATCTTGATGACTGGATGGGAGACAGGAAATTCACCCCGGGGATCACTTCTGTGGCTCTGCTCGACAGTGGCACAGGAAAATAATTTTCTTGGGTGGCGAAAGTCAGGGTACCTTTTGGCTAGGCTTATATAGGCCCTAGGGCCAATAGCCTAGTGCCTACCTATGAACAAGCTCACCAGCCTGGACATAAACCCCTACATCATGAGATGGGTTGCCAACTGGCTCACGGACAGAACCCACATGGTAAGAGTTGTGGGAGCTAGGTCTGACTCTAAACCGGTAACAAGTGGCGTTCCCCAGGGCTCAGTCCTAGGACCCCCCCCCCCGTTCAGCATATACTTCTCATAGGTACAGTCAAGCACAGGAGGACTATGGTTGACCAAGTTCGCAGATGACTGCAAACTAGGGGCTATAATTGACTCTCCAGCTGACACAGACATCCTCCAAAAGGATCTCACTGAGACAGATACCTGGTGTCAAAACCATGGCCTCAAGCTAAATGCCAAAAAGTGCATAGTCATCCCCTTTGGAAAAAACAAAGTACCCACAAACTACCACATAGGTAGTAGCCCCCTAAATACAGAAGACGTAATAAGGGATCTGGGGACCCAAGTAGATAGTAACCTCTCCTTTGATAATCACATTGCCAAAGTGGTTAGAAAATCCTTCTATGTGGCCCACCTAATCACAAAAGGGTTTGCATCCAGATCGAAAGAGGTCATTGGGCCCCTCTGCACATCACTCATCAGACCCATCATAGAGTACAATGCCCCATTTGGGATGTACCTTACAAGACACCTGCAATAACTGGAAAGACCATGGGCAGGATTCAGGAAGGCTTGCACGGAGTGTAAGAGACGTGCAACACTCCATGCAAGCCTCGCGATCCAGGAACAGCCCTAAACTCCTTGTAAGAGACCAGCTAAAACTTCTCTTACATGGACTGGGCGTGGACATGCTAAATACCTCACTTGCAGCCAAAAGGTATGCAAATGAGGTATATTAGCGATCCACGAAGCAGAAACCAGTCTGTGTAAGAGACGTTTTAGCTGCAGAAATGTACTCAGTTGACAACTGAGTACGTTTCTGCAAATTCCACAATGGAGCCATGTCAGCTCCAAAAAAAGGGTGCATATGTCTCAGGCAGCATGCCAATGGCCAAATATGTGGCCATTGGCAAGGTAATCTGATGCAAAAATATTAAAAATATAATTTTTTTAAACCCAGAGCAGTCCTGCGCAAACGGGCTGCGCTGTATAAAACCATAAAAAAGAAGGTTATAAACCCACAAATGTGGGTTTCATGCAATACATGGAATGACAATGCAGGGACCAGCAGACCAAAAACAACATGGCCACCATGTAGTGGTTGCTAAGGGGGGAAGCTGAGTCTAAGACATGTAACTAAGCATTAGTAGGCAATCTCATGTAAATGAGGGTTAGGATACTGAATCTCACAGTCACATAGCAAATGAGCACAGTCTGAGTAGTGTAAGAGATACATAAGGGGAGGAATAGAGTAGGAGATAGGTGACATCACAGGGGAATGGTAGAAAGAAATGCAGTTCATTGGAGGTCAGTGTAACATGACAGATGACAGACACAGATCATGGAAAGAGGTGTGCCACTAGATAAGTCAGGGAAAGTCAAGAAATGGAAGGTGTACACTGTTACTTACACCAAAGTTTCTTGCTAGGTGTGCATGCGCACGTGTGTGCGCCATGAAGCACGAGTAGGGCAGTGTGCGCACGTGTAAGGCAGATTGAGCATGTGGGAGCATGTTGGGAGATGTTTAACACTGTTTGCGCTGGTGTGCGCGCGTGTAGGGCAGGCTGAGTATGTTGGAGGCTGTTGGCAGACGTGTAACAGTGTTTGCGTGGGTGTGCACGCGTTTTAATCCGAATAAGTAGATTCTGAGCCGTGTAAGCATATGTGCGCGCATGTAAGCCACTGTGAGCGTGTTTCTGCTGGTATGCACGTTGCTCCCCCCTGAGGAAACGGAAAGGAAAAAGGAAGCAACAGAATTAATAGGAAGCTAGCAGGGATAACTGCTGAAGCTAGCAGGTGAAAACAATTAGAAGCAGGCAATTACACAGGCAGAATAGTAGCCCAGCCCAGCACTTAAAACACTGCAAACAGTAGTGCAGGATGTTTCTCTTAAGAGACACTGCAAGACAGGAGTAAGCTAATAGAAGTGAAAACTGAAAAAGCTTCACTCAGAGCAGAAATGTTAGGGGCTGCCATAGTTGTCATAATGAGACAGAGGCGACTTGCTGAGGGTGGTGACAATGCAGATGGTGCCAGACAACCCACAGTGAGGAGACGGAGAAGAGTGTACAGGCCCAGGGTCACCTACCACAGGTTACATGAGCTCGAGACAGTAGAGCGCTATAGAGTGGACAGAGAGCTCCTGCAGCAAATTGTTGAGCTGTGCAGGCCACGCCTCACACACAGAACCAACAGAGGGGAACCCATCCCAGTGGAAACCAAGGTATGTGTTGGCCTAAGAATACTAGCAACAGGTACCTTCCAGAGACCAACTGGCAATATGATGGGGATATCACAGGCAGCAGCCTCCAGCGTACTGCACCAGTTCCTGGATGCCATGTCAGCACATGTCGGTGATCATGTATATTTCCCCAATGCCCGTGAGGTATTGGCCAGCAATATGCGTCTCTTCCAGCAAATAGCGGAATACCCTGCGGTAGTGGGTGCAATAGACTGCACGCACATACGCATCAAAGCACCAGCCGGTGAGCGGGGTAGGGCCTACATTAACCGCAAGGGCTTCCCCTCCATCAACTGCCAGGTCGTGTGTGATGCCCAGGGCATAATAATGAATGTGTGTGCTGGCTGCCCTGGGAGTTACCATGATTCCCACATCTGGCACTTGACGCAGCTGTACCAGACATTTGCCAATGGGGACATCCCACACGGACACCTAGTGGGGGATGCAGGTTATGCACTGGAGCCGTGGCTGATGACACCCATCAGAAACGCACACACACCTGAACAGGAACGCCATAATGAGGCACACGCACAAACACGTAATGTAATAGAGCATGTGTTTAGGCTGCTCAAGTCACGGTTCCGGTGTCTGGACACATCTGGTGGAGCCTTGCAGTACACACCAACTACATGTACCCAAATTGTCATGGTATGTGCTATGCTACATAATATGATCTTGCGAAAACAGCTGCAGCAGGACCAGCATAGGGCTGGGCCAAACAGCCCCCCACCATTGCCAAGGCCATCACAGGCAGAGCGTGACTCGGAGGAGGAACAACCTGAGCCTGCCCCAGTAGGCAGAAGGAGGCATGCCCAGTATGCCCTGGCCTTGGCAAAGAGGCAACGCATAGCACATACACTGGCTCAGTAGGAACCCTGGGAATGATACCTCCTCTGACTCACTCAAATAATAACATGGATGCCTAAAATGACATGACCTGCTCACAAACATGTACAGGGAAGTGTAATATGCGCATCCGACAGAGGCAGCCCTGCAGCACCACCTGAGGCATGAATGCCATGTGTTAAGTAATGTAACACCATGTACCATATGCACACCTGAGCACCCTGACTAACATCCACCCTCAACAAGCATGAAGCCACAACATGACGATGGGATGATCAAGTGCAATAACTGGCTGAAGTAATGCAGTTAGTCAAAGGGGAGCCAATGTGTCTCAGGCTGGGAAGACATGCGGAGCATGACATGATGCACCACCTGCTAGGGGTGGCGTGTACCTATCATGCCATGCCCCATGGATACTGGCAAAGGCTGTCAGTACCCACAGCATGCCCTGAATAGGTAAGTCTCAAAACACAAACCCACCTTCATAGGTTCCACAAGGGATAGGAACCTAGATGTAATGCTACCCAATGCCAGAAGTCTAAACAGCAAGATGTGTGCAGTGTAAGCGCACACAGTATGGAGAATGTAGATACCAGTCCTGTAATAGAGAACTGGGTCAAGGCTCACATCAGCACCCTAACACTACCAGGTCACACCTCATACTGTGCTGTACAGCCGCAAAACATGGAACAAGCTACAAAAGGAGGGTGACTAGCAATAAATGTCAAGGATAACCACACCCCCATGTTAGTACCACAACAAGAAGCAGCATAGATTAGCCATGGTCAAATACCAATGGCTAAAACCGCCTCCCAGTATATAGCCTGCTGCAGACTACTGTCCTAATACCGGGAACTGCACCTGGCCTATGTTGGAATACATGAATATATCAAGCCCCCCAAACCACATTATATTGCTTGACTGAAAATACCCAGACATACACCGGGAGCATTTTACTAGCACTAACACAGTAGGAGAAAAGTTCCCAGAATCCATAAACCAAAATGCCCAGGAACAATGTACCACTCCCACAAGAGGGGTAAGCATACTGGATGTGATAATCAGCAACATGTGTACTGGATGGCAAGATGAGAAGTGTATCCCTCACCGGTAAGACCAGACCATAGAGTAATCACACTGGATATATACATCCCGACCCCAGTCCCTGGCCAGAATACCACAGTGAAAAACATGTGTAAAGCATAGGTTGCAGCCCTCCAAACTGATGTTGAATCCACGAAAGGCCCTGTGCAAGTGCAGAATATGGGACACACCACAGAACATGTTATACAGGCATTCCATGAACACAGCCAGGAATGCTTGGAGTATGCAATCACAAATAACAGCAACACACAATGCCATACACGCAGGCATCTGGCATGCTGGACTCCAGCCATTACCAAACCATGCAAGAGAATGAGGAAGCTACCACATGATAGAGCAAACATAAAAAGGGAAGTAATCACTGACCAGTAGTATGGCAATAACATATGTCCACACATACAATCCACTAAGTCCAGCCACAACAAGTAGAATCTGTTAATACAGAGGCAATGTGACACCAGTCCCAAGTACACAGACAACCACAACACCCCCCAATAAATACAAATATATGTAATAGATGCAACCATGTATTCAACCAGAGGTTGAACTCCACCAACTCAGTACTGTCAAAACTAGTCAGGAGGAGAAGGTAACCACATACACCACAAACCCAGTCCCACATAGACCTACCTCAAGTGTAAACCAAACACATAAACACAGACAAATATTCCCGGAGGCCTTAATTACAAACACACCACACCAACAGAAGCCTCCAAAGCAGATCACAAGCAACCACAACCTTCAAACATAGCACATGCAACGAATAGTACGCAAAGCTGGTGTGCCAAACAGTCACAGGCCAGAAGGAGAAACAACATGCCTGATACAGTTGTAATAGGTGTCTGTATAGGCAGACACACTGCTGTCCCACTCACCAGACTGAACAAAGGAAAGGGTAGAGTAAGCTGCCTGTAGGCTGACACAAAATGCCACATAATACAAGTACGCAGGTCACCCCAAAGCAAGCAGAAATATGATGCATTCAATGTCCATGCTGGTGTGAATGACCTGAGATGTACCTCCCTGGTCAACATGAAAAGAGACATGGATGATCCCTCTGAGTATGTACCCCAGGCTGACACTGGCTGTGTGCAGCATCCAACCCTCACCAAGAATGATGCCACAGTACAAACACAGAATGCTCATGTTTAACAGCTGGCACAGTTACAGCTGTCAGTCCAAGAGGGTCTAATGTCTGTCTGCTTGAGATGTTAAGCAGGACAAGCCATGCTGCTGTTCCAGGGATGGCTTGTACCTGTTACCCCTGTGCGTCTGGATACTGGATAAGGCCTTTGCTGCCTCCATAGAGCCATATGTAGGCAAGGCCAAAAAGACTACCCACCACCCTAGAAAACATAAGTGGTAGGAAACATAAGGGTAATGCTGACCAATGCCAGATGTGTAAACTGCAATATGCATGCCCCTGAGGCACTTCCCATTATGGAGAACATTGATGTCTGTGCAGTGACAGAAGCCTGCTGCAAGCCCAGTGATAGCACACCAGCACTACTAGGTTATACCACATATCATGTGTTATGGCCCCAACACCTGCACCAAAACATCAAAGGAGGGGGAGTATCCATATGCAGCACAGACACCCATATGGCCAGGTAACTGACAATGCACAAAGCAGCGGAGACCACCCATGTGCACCTAAGTGTAGTCCAAACTACTGTACCTTCTGTAGCATGCGACAGACCACACTCTCACACACAAGAACTCCACCCAGACATCCTGAAGACACTGGACAGTATGAATGTCCCACCAAATACCAGATAAGGTACACACAAATTACCACATAGGTGGCAAACCACTATGTATGCAAGGAGTAATGAGGGACCTAGGGACACAAGTCGACAGTAATCTGTCATGTGACACTCACAATGCCAATGTGGCTAGGAAGATTGTCGATATTGGACACCGTATCATGAAAGGATTCACATCTACATCAACAGAGGTCACTGTGCAACTGTACTGTTGCCTTATCAGACCCATAATCTAGTACAATGACTCATATGGGATGTACCGTACGTGACACCTGCAGCGGTTCGGAAGACCTCATAGTTACCCCACCAACAGGATAAAGGGTGTGAAATATATGTCATATGCTGCTTGGCTGTAGACACCCCAGCTGAATGCAGTCACAGACTGCCTACACAGAGGCATCGTATGTCTGTTGTACAAGGCCATGTCCAACACAGGAGTAATGGACATGCTCCACCACAGGAAATCAGAGCCATTGGAGCTGTGAGAGTGACAGATGTCAGCCTCAACACATAATGAAATAAGATGTGCTGGAGGGACAGATACATAACCCAGAGGCTCCCCACACCCAGAAACAGGATCCCAATCCATGTTAGGCAGAGCCCCTCACTGACACCCCTCAACAGGAATATTGCCAAGTGGATGGATGATCATACATGTATACTGGGCGTCCTCACTGTGTCACGACCAGACAGAGGCACAGTGAAGAAATTCATAAATGGCCATAATAGAACATAGCAAGGGGTGGCGAAAGACACACACACTCTGGCTAGGCTAACTAATGGCCTAGGGTGTATAGCCTAGTATGAACCCATGAACCTATGAAGATACAAAATGTACAGGACACTAAGGATAATCACAAGGCTTACCCAACTGATGGTAGGAACCATGTTGGGCATCCACAGATATGCTCTGAATCACACAGATATTACAAACAACATACCAAACACACACACATATTGCTAACATACAACCTGTCAGGTGCAGTGCAACCCCCTCCCCCGAGTGCAAAATACCTATCCCAGCAGAATGATGGTCCCCTGACATTGCAGATGCTGAGGTAACAGCCATCATCTGCAAAGCAGAACACACAGCAGCAAAGGTATGTGATGGTGTCCTGGGCTGAGGCCAACATGGACTCCAAGAATAATGGAATGCCAAATCACACTACTGCCCAATGTCAGCCTTACCACAGGATATGTACCCAAAGAGCAGTGTACAACAACAGTGGTCCATCACAACAAAGGTGTTGCCTGAATGGATACTGCAAACTACCACCCCAGGATCCTGACAAGCTTGTTCTGCACAGCAATGGAAAGGATCAGTATGTACCGCAGACAGAAGGCTATTGTGGACCTACTGATACTGGACCCTACACAGTGTGGCTGTCGTAACCGCAGATCCTGCCCCTAAACATGTTTGACCCATTTGAAGCAGTCATTAAGGTCATTGATGAGGGCAATGTGCTCCACACAGCATAGCTGGACCGTGCACATGCTTCTAGACAATACCGTACGAGTTCAGTATGGATATGTTCACCAGCTTAAATATATACCCCTATGTCAGTAGAGGGGTTGAAAACCAGACCAAGGACAGAACTGACATGGTCAGACATGCCGCATCCATGTCAGACTACAAAGCAGATATGAGTGACATCCCACAAGGCCTGGTCTTGCCCCCCCCCGTTCTGTATATATGTCCCATAGGTATAGGCTAACATGGAAGGACTGTGACTGAACATGTATGCAGAGGAGTACAAACAGCCCACCATATCCGACCACCAGCTGACACAAGCAACCCACAAAAGGGCCACCTACAAACAGACAACTGGAGCCATAGCCATGTCAGCAAGCTAATTGCAGAACTGTGTATAGACAACCACCGTGGATATACAGTAAGTGCCCACAAATTACCACACAGGTGTTAACCCATGACGTACCTAACATGTAATGTGAGACCTGGGTACAAAAGGTGATAGATATCCTGCACTGGACAAACATGTGGCTGTAGTGTTCACAGAAACATATACTATATACCCACCCAAACATGAAGGTTGGCAGATGTAGATAAGGGGAGCTCACTGTGGCTCTGCAGTCATCCTCCATCAGCGTCACAATTGACTACAATAGCCCCTGTGGGATATACCGCAGCAGACACCTCCATCAACTGTAAAGTCCACAACAGTACCCCACCAGGAGTAGCAAAGAGCATGAACAGATGCCATGTGTTGCCTGAGTAAACAAACTGCAGCCCCACACACTGCCATACTGCCCAGCTACAGGCAAGCTGTGCCTGATGTATGAAGCCATGTCCAACCTGGAATCAATGAACATGCTGCACCTTGTACAATATGAATGGCAGTGAGCTATGCACATGAGAGACCTGAACCCCAGCACTGACATACATAGGACAAGCTGTACAGAATGATCCATAACACAGAAGGCACCCCACTCTTCAGTAAACTCCTGGTACAGGTCAGCCAGAGAGTCACATATCGACACCCCTCAAGAGGAATCCTGATGAGTGGATGGGAGATGGTAGGCTAACCCTGGGTATCACTGTTATGTCAGAGGTAGACGGAGGCACAGTATACTAACCATGACATATGTCATGGCAAACTCCAGTTACAATGTGTGTCGAAGGACAAACACACCCTGTGACTAGCATCAGAAATGGCCTAGGGAACATCGCTAGTGTTTGCCAATGTCCACCCATGTTGTGGAATACACTAGCAATGTTGGACGAGCCTGGTGTAGGTAGTCCATATCTGAACATAATGCAACATGGTCATATGTGCACAACTGGCCCCTACACAGTCTGTTGTGCTCACTATGAAGATGTCAAGCAGTCATAGGACTAAAGCCCAGGATACTGACCACCACAGTGAAAGTACTGAACCAGTACACTATACGGTACTACAGTGTTAGGTCATTATGAAAGTATGTTGAGAACTGTCTGCAAAGTATCCCATGCAATCCCTGCAGGCACAGTATAATCCCTGTTTTGGCAGACATGAAGCAGTTGGCCAGTTAGTACACAACATGACACCCAACACACAACCATAAACGTGAGATATTGTTGAAGTTCACACACACCCAAATATGTGGTGGACTTCAGAGTGCAACATATGGAAAGCTCACACTGGGCATGCTCGCACACTTTGATAAATGAGGCATATGTCAGACAACATGCCATGGAAAGGCTGAACTGGGCATGCTCACACACTTAGGCCATATCTCCGTTTAGCAGTTGGCCACACATATCTGGTATTTGTGCGTGTCAGTCCAGGAACCAACCACAACACAGCAATCTGCCCAGTGCACACAGTAAATGACTACAGAGACATAAGTGATATAGTGGATCGCCGTCATATGCAAACATCTTCCACAGATACACAAGTTGGTCATAGGAACAGGGAATGCTATGGCAATAAAGACCTGCAAACAGTAGAACAGCACAACAAATATTGTGCATCCGACAATTGAACATATGGGTGTAGAGGTCAATACTAGGCTTGTTGCCCTAGGGAATGACAGCTCAGCCAGAGTGTGCTTGGCATCTGCATCCCCAGGACAGTAGGCTACTGTGCCACTGTAAAGTAGGTCACAGAAGGCAACATGTGAGGCTAGTGAGCTGTGCCTCTGTCAAGCAGGGGCACCGTGGAAGTCCCAGGGATTGAATGTGCTAAGCCACAACCATGTTGTCGGTGTGTGCTGGGAGAGGGTTGCTGAGGATCTCTGACAGTAGGTGTCCGTCAATAACAGACTGAGGGGAGCCCTATCTGCATTTTCTGGATGATTCCACTGTCAACACTGTGTTGTAATGATTATGTGTGAATGAAGTGCCATGCCGGAACTGTTCACAGATGTCCCCCCTCTGTGGGCTACAGGTCTGCAATGTATTAGCTCACTCTGTCTGTTGTACGGCACATATATGGCTGCTGTACAGCTGACAGGTGTCTTGTTGTGGAGCAGTCATGGGTATATGTGGGATAGCATGATCAATGCAAACTGTACACATGCTCATAGAATGCAATTGTCAAGGATTATGCTGAGTGGCCAGTATAGTCCCCCAGCATGGGTCCTCTGAAGTCGTCCACCCCAATCTTCACAAGTGTAGAGTCTGCTTGTGCTAAATACAGTTTGTGTGCAGTGACAACCTTGCCTGGGGGTGGAGATGGGATATGGATGTCCAGGGAACGGTGGGTATGGTCAGATATCAACAATGGTGGTCTACCTCTGTTGTGGAACAGTGAGTACCCACGTTGCAGATGGACAGGTGCAATATGTATTCCCCCATGTGGCTGTGGTGTGTGGTTCTGCCATAGCACATGGACCCACAAATTGTAGTGGCTGTAGGGTAAAGTGGTAGAGGCCTGAGTAGTTCTCACACACAATATGCCTGTACCTGATGTTAACAACTGGAATGGTGTATGTGAACACCTGCATATCCCGACACTGTTCCCAGGGAAGCTAAGTGTGTGTCCTGGATGTGGGTGTGGTGTTCTGGACTGGTTGTGTTGTGTGTTACAGGTCCTGTGGTCACAAAGCATGGTATAGAACATAACCTGCTAGTGCAATGTGCATATCTGACCCTGACGTAGGTGGCTGCAAATGCATATATATGCTATCCCCTACCTGACAGGTAGTACTACATGTACATACCTCTGTAGAAATAAAGATGTCAGCACCCTATAAATACTGCAGGTGCAGAATAGATGCCCAGTAATCTGGATAGTGCGCTCTGCTAATGCGTCCCACTAAGTGTCATAATATAGTTAGGTAGGGCTTTGAATCCTGCAAATGCTCATTGTGTGTGGGTGAGTGGGGTTTGTGTGTGTGAAAGGCTGTGAGAGGGACATGTCCCTTTTGGCAACTGGGAAAACACACTACAGGATGCACATTCCCCTTTCTAAACACTGATGATGTCAGCACCCTATAAGTACAGCAGGAGAAGGGAAACCTCCCAGTGATGCAAATAGTGCGCTCTGCTAAGGCATCTGTCTCGAGTTCCATAACATAGGTAGGTAGGGGTTTGAATCCTGTAAATGCTCAGTGTGTGTGGAGGGGTGTAGTGTGTGTTCAAGACTGTATGAAAGAAATATCCCTTTTGCCAACTAGGAGAACACACTACAGGATGCACATTCCCCTTTCTAAACACTAATGATGTCAGCACCCTATAAGTGCAGCAGGAGAAAGGGATCCTCCCACTAATGTGAATAGTGTGCTCCGCTAATGCGGCCGTCTAGACTGTCATAACATAGTTAGGTAGGGGTTTGAATCCTGTACATGCTCAGTGTGTGTGGAGAGGGTTAGTGTGTGTTCAAGACTGTATGAAAGAAGTATCCTTTTTGCCAACTAGGAGAACACACTATAGGATGCACATTCCCCTTTCTAAACACTGATGATGTCAGCACCCTATAAGTACAGCAGGAGAAGAGAAACCTTCCAATAATGCGAATAGCGCGCTCTACTAATACATCCAACTCAAGTGTCATAACATAGTTAGATAGTGGTTTGAATCCTGTAAATGGCAAGTGTGTGTGTTTGGATGAGGGGGGTTATTGTGTGAGGGAAATGTCCCTTTTGGCAACTGGGAGAACACACTACAGGATGCACATTCCCCTTTCTAAACACAGATGATGTCAGCACCCTATAAGTACAGCAGGAGAAGGGAAGCCTCCCAGCAATGCGAATAGCGCGCTCTGCTAATGCGTCCATCTCGAGTGTCATAACATAATTAGGTAGTGGTTTGAATCCTACAAATAGCAAGTGTGTGTGTTTGGACGAGGGGAATTAGTGTGTGTTCAATATTGTGTGAGAGAAATGTCCCTTTTGGCAACTAGGAGAACACACTACAGGATGCACATTCCCCTTTCTAAACACAGATGATGTCAGCACCCTATAAGTACAGCAGGAGAAGGGAAGCCTCCCAACAATGCGAATAACACGCTCTGCTAATGCGTCCGTCTCGAGTGTCATAACATCGTTAGGTTGTGGTTTGATTCCTGCAAATGATAAGTGTGTGTGTTTAGATGAGGGGGGTTAGTGTGTGTGCAATTTTGTGTGAGGGAATGTCCCTTTTGGCAACTGGGAGAACACACTACAGGATGCACATTCCCCTTTCTAAACACTGATGATGTCAGCACCCTATAAGTACAGCAGGAGAAGGGAAGCTTTCCAGTAATTTAAATAGCGCACTCTGCTAATGCGTCTCTCCTGAGTGTCAGAATATAGTTAGGTAGGAGTTTGAAACCTGTAAATGACATGTGTGTTTGGATGTGGGGACTCTGTGTGTGTGCAATTCTGTATGAAAAACATGTGCTTTTTGAAATCAGATCACACTACATGATGCACATTACCCTTTCCAACCAGTGATGATGACAGCACCCTATACATACAGCTGGAGAAGAAACATCTACCAGTACTCAGAATAGCGCAACCTGCTACAGCATCACTCTCAAGTGTCCTAACATATTTAGGTAGGGGTTTGAAACCTGCAAGTGTGTGTGTGTTTGGATGTGGGAGCTTGTGTGTGTGCATTTCCATGAAAATATGTTAGTCCTGGCAATCAGGAGATCACACTACCTGATGCACATTACCCTTTCAAAATACTGATGATGTCAGCACCCTATAAGTACAGCCAGAGAAGAGGAACTATCTAGTAATCCGAATAGTGCGCCGCTAATGTGTCTCTCACGTGCTGTGACTTAATTAGGTAGGGTATGAATCCTGCAAATGGCAAGTGGGGTAGTAGGGTGTGTGTAAATGCAAGTGTGAGAGAACAGATCCTTTTGGCAAATACTACAATACACCAGATGCTGCATATTCCCCCAGTAAACACAGGGGATGTCACCACACTATCAGCACAGCCAAACAGGGCTAGTTGGCCAGTAATGCCAATAGTGTGCTCTGCTACTGTGTCTATTACCATTGTCAGAGTACAGATAGGTATGTTTTGGTAACCCACAACTGCCACGTGTGGTTGTGTCACACATTATGACCTTGTGTGGGTCTTTGTACATAACAATGCATGCCATTGCCTAAACCAGCAATGGCATTGCACACATAATGTATGTGTGTGACACATAGACATAAATACCTGTGACCTGCAGTAGTTACCATGTCTGACACATGCCCCAAGTGGTTAAATGGTATTTGCAATGTATACCAATATGACTGTGTCTTACTGTGCAGGGGCCGCACACGGTATGTGTCTATACAGTGTGGGTGTATATGGTAAAATACCTACAGCAGGGGATACACATCTGGTCTGGGCCATATAGTCTACATGTAGTCGATGTACAGGTGCTGCATGTTCCCACCTGTTTTGGGAGTGGTAACATGTCATTCCACTGCAATTCAGTGACCACATGCTGTGAACCCTTCAACTAGTGTGTTGTAGCTACAGTAATGCTCACGCACAACGTTTGGCTGGATGCAGTCCAGCCATATAAAGACAGTTCTTGAGACTGGAGGATAGGTGGTCTTCCTGTGTATGGGAGGGTTGTGTGTGCCAGGCTATGAACGCATATCGTCTACTCAGAGGCGATCTCTGCTTAACATACAAGGCCATGTCAAACCCAGAGCTGTTGGACATGCTACACTTAAAGAAATCCCAATCCCTCAGAGCTACACGCTCCAGGGATCTAAACCTTGTCATCACAATAAACAAAACATGCTGGAGGGATAGGTTCCTGACCCAGAGACTCCCCAGACTCTGGAATAGATTGCCCATACATATCAAGCAGAGTGCCTCTTTGGACCTCTTCAAAAGGAACCTTGACGACTGGATGGGAGAAAGGAAATTCACCCCAGGGATCACGTCAGTCGCCCTGCTAGACAGGGGTCCAGGAAAGTAAATAATGTGGGAAGAAATAGCCAGGGAATTGATATGGCTAGGTTTGTATAGGCCCTAGGGCTGATAGCCTAGTACCAACCTATGAACCTATGAAGATGGCAGTGCGACACACTGTTAGCTGCACATGATTAGGCCCTGATGCTTTGTGCTGTGCCAACAACCTGGAGGTGTGTGTATCTGTGGTGTCTTGGGATACCACCCACCTGTCCATGTGTGTTACATGTGTAGGGGACGACAGGCATGGTATGGGGCATAACCTGTCAGTGATGGGTAACACCTGTGAGCCATGAATCAGGACTCTGGTACTGCACAGACATTGCAGTTCACCGTGCTGAGGACAGTGTCCAGTGCATGCATCTTGTGGTGTACACTGCTGTTGTTGTGTAGCAGCACTGTTAGTGTCCCAACTTGTGTGATACCCACGGAGGTGGCTATGTAAACCATGTCCTGCAGCATAAGGCAGTATGTGTGTATCAAGGAGCTTTGCCAATATACATCGAGCCATGGGTGTCACATGCAAGATGACCCTTGCACATCATTGTGACTTCCCTAGCATGTAAGCACACGTTGACAGCCAGCAGATACCCTATGAATGACATTGGAGACTGAGCAGAATGTAGACATACAACACCCTTCCTACATATAGTGGTAGCATACCTAGTGAGGGTATGTTGGCAACCAAGATCAGGCTCATACTGGCCTGTGCCACATGCTGAGAGATCCATTCTATGTTCCCTATCATGTAGTCCAGGGAGGTATGTCTCAGGTCAGCCATAGTGGCATGGTCAATGAGTGAGTCATATGTGTCCATGCCTCTGACTGAGCTGTATGCATGTGTTCTGTGGTGGACCATAGTGCCCCTGAGGCATATCACTGTGACCTTCACCAGATACAGCCTGTTGAGCGGGACCCCAGTGCAGCACCCAAGACAGGTACCTGACATGTCTGTAGCAGGAGTGTTGTGTAGCCCTACAGGCTGTGAGTGTGTGGCACACGGGATGTGTGTGCCATGTGTGGCATGTGCTGTGTTCCGATGGAAAATATGCCTGTGTGCCAGATGCGGAGGTGTGTGATGCTCAGGCAGGATGCTATTCTGAGTCCCCACGTATGCCCCAATGTGTTCAGCATGCTGTCAGTGCGTGTCAATGTCTGACTTGTATTGTAGTCACTGTAATATTTTTTATTTATTTATCTTACATTTGTTGACCGGGATAGTCTGACTGGATGCATGTCCATTTTCAGCGGAGGCCCAGGGAGAAAAGCTCCAAGGGTAAGCAGATACAGCATTACATAATACCAGCATTACATATTATAAACAGATTATTTACAGAGATTACATAAGTAAGCAAGTTAAACAAGTACCACAGGTTAAAGTTAGTCCAGAGCACAAGTCAGGATTAAATTAAATTACACAGTAAACTGGTTAACTGATTTTTACACATTCGAGTTAGCCAGGCTTGATACATTGACATAGCCAGTTAAGTGACAAATGTTGTTTGAGTCTAGTTTTAAATGACCTAAGGTGGAAAGTAAGGTAATATCAGCTGGAAGTGAGTTCCAGGATCTACTTACAGAGTTTGCAAAGAGAGAATCACCGGCTGTGTTATTAATTCTGTTAGTCTGACTTAGTAGTTTGTTAGAGGATCGAAGCGGTCTAGGATTGTTATAGGAGGTGATAATATTTTTAAGTGCAGGAGTATTGTCCGGATTATAGAGGATTTTATAGGCCATAATCAGTTGGTTATACTGGATTAGGCTAGGTAGTTCAAGCCAACCAAGCTGATTTAGATTGATGCAATGATGTGTCCTAAAAGGCAGCCCAGTGGCAAACTTGGCAATGTGGTTGTAGCAAATTGAGAGTTTGTTAAGGACAGTCTTGTTCAAATTCGAGAGTAGAGGGGATGCATACAAAAGGGTTGAAAGAAGGTGTGAGCGAGCTATGGCAATTTTAGCTGGAGGGGTTAGGAAGGCTTTTATTCTGTAAAGTGACCCTAGTTTGTTATTGATGGTTTTGATAGTTTGGTTAACATGCAGGTCACATTTGAGATTATTGTCTATGATGACACCTAATAGTTTAGTAGATGGGTCAGGGGAGATTATTGTGCCATCATTTGATTTTATGGTAAAGGTGAAAGCGGTAGACCTACATGTGGGTGAAAATAACAGCATTTTAGTTTTTTTGGGATTTAGGATCAGACGATGTTCAGAAAGCCAGTTTTCTATTGTATTAAAGGTGGTCTGGGTAGCTGACCATAACTATACTGGAGATGTGGCAGAGAAAATCAGAGTAGAGTCATCAGCATATTGGATACAGCTGACTTTTGGGATGACAGTATAAAGGTCGTTAATGAAGATGGAGAACAGCAAGGGCCCTAGTACAGAGCCTTGTGGTACTTTGAGGGTGTTAGGTAGAAGGTTAGAGAGTTTGTTCTGCCAGAGGCCAGCCTGCTGTTGACCATTCAGGTAGGATTGAAACCATTGGAGGGCTCCAGTATCTAGACAGAATGTTTGCAGGGTGTGGATTACAAGTTGGTGATCAACCATATCGTATGCCTTGGAAAGATCCAAAAAGAGGGCTGAGGATATATAATTATTGTTGCGATTATGGTTTATGGTGTTAGCAAAGGCTAGGAGGGCTGAAGTAGCGCTGTGATGAGAACGGAAGCCATGCTGACTGTCTGCCATAAGGCGATTTTGGATTAGGTGGTGCATGAATTGTGTATGAATACATTTTTCCATAATCTTTGCAAGTGGAGAGAGTATAGCTATTGGCCTATAATTGGGGAATTCAGTAGAGCTGCCTCCTTTGTGAAGTGGGATTACATAGGATATTTTCCAGATGGTGGGAATTATAGCTTCTACTATGGTTCGATTGATTAGTTTGGAGACGGGGTAAGCAATAGCATCAGCTGATTTTTGTAGGTACTCGGCAGGGAGTTGATCAGCAGAAAGTGTAGTGGGTTTTAATTTTTCGATCAAGGTACGGGTAAGTGAAGTGGCGACTGGTTGGAAGCTGAAAGCAAGTAGGTTTCTAGGGGTGCTACTTTCAGGACCAGGGGAGCTAGGAGGTAGTTGGCTAGCTAGTGCTTGAATTGTCTCAGTAAAGAATTGGTTGAAACTATCAGAAACATCTTCAGAGGTTTTATCAATAGTAGCAGCAGGGATTGGGGTTGAAGGTTGTCCAGGATGTAGTATATATGACATGCCACCTGACAGGGTATGGCATTACTGGGTTCAGAGAGCTCAGTTCCAAGATTGGCTGTGTGGTGGCATCCCACACATGTGTTGTACGTTCCTGGCCAAGGGTGATGGCTGACTGCATACATGTGGCAGCTGTGACATTGCCTCATGTCTCACATAAACCACAACTGGACCATAGAGGTGATTCACAGGTTACCTTTGCACATACTACCCTAGTAGTGTGATTGCCATAGTGAGTACCAACACATAGGGCCAATGGGGAACAACATACTGAAGGTGTGTATGTGTGGGTGTACTGCTACTGTTTCATAGCACTGGCATATATGACTGCACACGTGGGTAAATGCCAGGTAAGACATGTGCAATGTGTCACAGGCAACGTACATCCATACAGGACAGACAGTGACGTTCTGTCATGTGTAAACTTGACATACGTATCGTACGCTATGCAGATGTCACTAGGAGTCTACAGAAGCACTGTAACTCTGCATTGCAGGTGTAAGCAGTGTTCCAGGGAACCCCAAGCGAACATGCATGCAAACAAAGCTACAGTAAGCAGGGCTGGAAGTAGTGCATTGTACAACAAAGAAGGGGTAACAATAACAGTAAGTAATAATGCAAATATGTAGGCACTATCAACATGTACCCAGGAATACACAGCGCAGATGCCCATGGTAGAACTGATATTATGTCACAGTTAATTGTGCTTTGGATTACATCGGTACGGCACACATATCAACATGCGCAAACATCCACATTGCATAGTCGTTGTGGGCAACTTGACACCATTACTGTACATGTCCACCATTGCATATCACTACTTGCGTTAGCTTCCCCCCTGTGCTACCCATGTATGTGGCTATCTGTTGACATCCTTACCACCAGCATGCAATTATGTGCAGCTGTTACACTTTGGTACATACTATGGGTGCAGATGACAATTCAGGACATTCATATGGTTACTGCATCAGGCATGCTGGGATATACACACAGTCATATCAGCACACTGTACTGTTACCAACATGATACTACTAATACACCTCTATGTAGTCACCCTGTGCATCAGCAACGTGTTTACCTCTTCCTGCAATGATGTTGGAGATTGCAGGAGGTGGCACAGTGTCATCATATGCACAGGGTGTGAATTAGGTATGCCTGAGTCAGCCACTGATACCACCATTGACATGTGTGTGTATGTGTGTTGGTGAGGGGCAGCAGTACAGTGTGGGGCAGTGTTGGTGCAGTGTGTGTGTGTATGTGGTCGCCCTAGCTGTTAAAATTTCGCATGTGTGTATGCACGCTCACAGTTCCACCTCATGGCTGCCATATACAGGGGTTTGTGGACAGCCACAGACTGCACCTGGCAGGTCATACAGATCAGTGTCTGTGGGCACGGACACGGTACCTGTGCCTGGCAGGGGTGCTACGGACCGTATCCAGTACTAAGCCAGACTGGGTACTGTCATCAGAAGCGGGAGTGTGTTGACTAGACACAGGTCCCTGTTGGGACTGTCCAGAGCCACGTGCACGTGGTCTCCTGGGGCGTTCCAATGACAGCACAGACCCAGCATTGCTGGGGCTGCTGCTGGCACTATGGGGGCATGCGCGGGCCTGTTGTCGTCCGCGCTGACTGCCAGCTGCTGCTGTTGCTGGCATACGGCCACGTTGATGCCGCAAACGCCCACCATTGCCCTGGCTCATGGACATTTGGTTGTGGAACTGCTGTAATATGTCCCCACAACGTCTGTCTATGACATCGGTGAAATTACGGATAGCATCCGCGATGTCACGCATACTGTCAGTCATGGCTGTGCGACATGCTCTCAGCTCCCTCAGACCCTGTCTGGTGTACCTTTCCATATGCGACTGTGCCTGCATGACAGCCCGAAACATAGCTGAGGTTGACAGACCTCTTTGGGCACGTCTGCCAGAGGCAGTACGCCCATGGATGCTCCCACAAGAACCCCTGGACATCTGTCTGTGTGGTACCATCTCTGGGCCATGCCCATGGCTGCTGTGTGGGGAGGCATGTGCCACAGATACCACATTACCCTGGTCAATGCCCACTGTATCCTGTCCATCACCTAGGGACAATGGTGACAAAGGATGTACTGGCAGGATGACTGTGCACAATGATGGGGTTGACAGCTGTGTACTGTCACTTGGCTGACCAATGGTGGACCCTGACACACCTTCCTGTACCATTACACAAATATCATCATTACCAGTACCTGTGGCACCAGATTCAGGTTCCCTGCTGCAGGACACCAGAGCAGCACCAGAACCTGTGGGAGGAAGACAGGAAACACAGTTTACAGTCTCCACACATTGTTACCAGTGATGTACTTATGCACACATGCACACATGCACACATGGACACATGCACACATGCACACATGGACACAGGCACACATGCAGACATGCACACGTGGACACATGCACACAGGCACACATGCACACATGCACACAGGCACACATGCACACATGCACACATGCAGACATGCACACATGGACACATGCACACGTGGACACATGCACACATGCACACGTGGCCACATGCACACATGGACACATGCGCACATGCACACATGCACACGTGGTCACATGCACACATGGACACATGCACACATGCACACGTGGTCACATGTACACATGCACACATGCACACATGCACACATGGACACAGGCACACATGCACACATGGACACAGGCACACCTGCACACATGCACACATGCACACATGGGCACAGGCACACCTGCACACATGCACACATGCACACCCCACAGTATACACACAGAGCACTACTGAGTTACACTAGTGTTACTAGCACTATCAGGACTATTATAGGTATTGTTAAACACACTCACCAGCATGGATGGCCTGACTTGCTGTAACCCTGGAGGGACCTGCAGAAATGATGAGATTAATGTCAGTGGGCACAACTGTGCCATTGATACTGCATATGATACAGTGCAGTAGTACACCAGTTGCCTTTCACACATCAGCTGCTGATATTGCCAGTATCACACATGCACAATTACATACTATGATGGCAGATACATACCACGGACACACCTTACACATGCATAAACTAACAGTGTACAGAACAGTCAAGTGTACATATGGCATATTACCTGCACGCTCCATGTCGTGCTGCTGTGTGGATCCAGCCTCCATCATGATGCAGGTGTACTGCTGTTGCTGTTCCGGGGCTGGAGCCACAACACTTAGGAGTAGCCCCTCAGTCTGGTGAGGGGGGGATGTGTGGCCACCCCACCTCCTGTGGCAACCTGTTGCCTGTGGATATCTGACGCACGCTGATGGACACTTCTGATTAAATCACTGCAGTGATGTCATACCTGCTCATATGTCCTATTATGCGTGCCAATATCATTTACCCTACGGACAAGGTCTTGCCACAGTGCAGCCCTCTCCTGCTGATTCTGACTGGTGCGGGAAAACAGGATGTCATACTCCCGCACCAGGCTCTGGTGTATCTCCTCATCTTCCGCTGCAGAATAGGCGGGATTACGCTGACGCGCCATCTCCTGGAAGAGAACACAAACAGGATATCAGCAGACTATGTCAGCAATATATGGCACACATACTATACATGATACTCATGTGTAGTGATATACTACTACTCCCATATGTTGCATGTGTGTGTGTCATGGTGGATACACAAGTACATGGCCAGATATCAGTGCTCAGCCAACACCTGTGCAACAATACCTGCCACATTCCACACAACATAGTAGCATGCCCCATCGGTCAGCACACACTGACAGGTCCAATGCACAACCTCACTCTGGGGGTTCATCCCAAGGTACTGTATGTGGGACGCCATCCACTAGTGTGATGTGGACACAAGTTACTCAGCCTGGATATACATATCCCACCACCACCACCAGCACAGTAGACTACTTTGATATGTATGTGATCAGACAGTTATTCACTTGTTAGGACTGAGATGGTATCCATGTAGTACACTGGGCAAGTGGAAGCCACAACCCACACTGCTGACCCCTTTGCAAATGCTTACCACGGACATGCCACAGATTGCATGGAACTTGCACACACATTTCTAACCCAGACCCTATGCACAAAGGTTAGGCATCCTGTCCGGTGGACCCCAGACAGACGCAGATTGTATAACAGTAGCAGGAGGCTACTGCAGGACAGAGCAGATTCACATTAAGGGAAGGCATCTGTGGTCAGTACTGGTACTCAGCCTACTCTGGGAGGGAAATGGTGACAAACACTATGGATAACCACAAGGCCTTCTTCAGTTATGTTACACATATGGGCCAAATGCCTCAGATATGCTCTGTGTTAATACACACCAACTTAACATTCACCAAACACACAGATATTGGCAACATTCTTGCAGACAGGTTCGGTGCACGTATCCCCCTCCTTCTCCCCCACCAGTTGAAATACTTATCACAGCTGTATGTAACCTCCCTATCATCTCACATGTCCAGGTGAGGGCCGCCCTCAGCAAAGCAGAACACACAGCATCACTGTGACCTCGTGGTATCCCTGGATGTGTGCTACCTGCACTCCAAGAGGACATACAACCGCATATAAGACTGATAATTTATCTTGGCCGTACTACAGGATATGTACCTGGACACTGACATACAGCAACAGTGGTCCCACACCACTACGGAGGCACCTCGACTGACCCTGGGAACTACCACATCATATGCATAACCGGCCTGGTCTGCTAAGCTATGGAATTATTCAGTATGGGATGCATATGCAGTGATATTGGGTACCTGCAGACACTTGTTCCCAGCCAGTTTGCCTTTGTGATGGGCTGATCCTGCCTTTTGAACCTGGCTGATCTTTCAAAGCAGTGACTACAGCCATTGCTGAGAGCAACGCACAGACAACTGCTGCCAGGATCATGGCCTAACACTGATTGACATGTAATGTATAGTCATCCCCTTTTGGTGGAACTACGTACACACAACATATCACATGGACATACCTATAGATACAGACCTATGACACATTTGGAGGGTTCACAGAATGCACACTATTAACCTGCTACTTTGCATTACCTGTGTTTGTCGCAGCTGGTTGCATTACCACTGCTTCTGCTTCCTGCTGCTACTGTCACTGCTGACAGCTTAGAGTCACAGTGTGTAGCGTTTTTTTTTTTTTTCTGTCTCGGTTTGTCTCTCTCCCTCTGTCTGCTTCCAGACAGTGCAATGAATGTATTGCATGTGTGGAGTGTTAGTACAGGATGCTTTTGTAGGTATCTGCATAGGTCCATGTGATGGCCTCTGCACCAATTGTAAGCCAGCATTTGCTAATTGCATACAGCCAGTTGTGTACTGATTACAGTTCTCACTGTGATTTCAGGACAGTGCTATAAAAGGGTATGTGAGATAGGCGTTGCCCTTTCAGATTGTGAGGGCGGGGACCATGCTGGTATGCTGTGGACACTGTTCTGTGAGTGTAAAGGTTAGTATCTCTCTCATGATTCAGGCTGTGTTGTAGATTCACATTTCTCCAGTCCTCTCCTGTTCCCTGTAGTAAGTGTGTATGCACAATGACACCTACAACTATATATATATATATATATATATATATATATATATATATTTTTTTTTTATATATATATATATATATATATATATATATATATATATATATATATATATGTACATATACATACATTTATATATGTACATTAACTGACATTATTACCTACAAGCTACCAACTAGCATGGCTGTTTCTGTTCACACACTACTATTATGGGAATCCAGTAGTTTTGACAGTAATTCTAAATGACATGCTTTGGGTACTACACATCCTATATTCCCTTTACATTTATCCCTACTATTACATGTTATATTTATTTTAGCACAATGTTCTTGTATAAAAGTCTTGGCTTAGTGGTAGGTCATACAGACTACTGTTTCCAAGGTCCTGGGTTCGGTACCGACAGTGGGATTTTATTTTGCTTTTGAACTGACTACAGGACCTGTCAATCAAAGTGACTAAGGCACTTTTAAGCAGTTGTAACCGGGTTTGCGCTGGTTTGCGCGGAGCTCACGCATGCGCACTGGTGGTTAGCTCCACGCACACACTCGCACACCCGCGCTATTTTCTTTGAAAGAAATGAAAATGGGGAGACAGGAAAGTGGTAAAAAAGGAGTCACAAAGAGGGTAAGACAGTAGGGAAACAAGCTTGGGATTTGCAGGAGGGATGTAGGTAAGGCCCATAGCTGCCCATTTCTTCATCAGCAACAGCTGTGCATATGTATGTAATTTGGTGTGACATTAGAAACCTTCCACCCCTGTGAGAGGTGTCAGGACAACAATAATACTTGTTGTACAGCCAATTGTAATTGATAGTTTCCATGTCCAGCAGACATGTGTGCGGAATGGGCAGCTATGTATGGGGCGTAATTTTTTTGTGGGTACAGAGTGCCCTTTTTTTTTTTTTTTATTTCAGGTGAGAGTGGTATGTCAGGTGAAGGAAGTCGGTACAGCTGGGGAGGTAGGTTTGGTAGGTAAACAGACAAGACAAACAAGACGCATACAGGGGCAGTGTATGACACGTGTGGGGGGGTTACACAATTGACGGGGATGGAGGTTTGGATATCCAGAGCCCATGAGCCCACAGATGGCAACAGTGGAACTGATATCCCCACCCATAGGCAGTTGCCACTGTTCCTTCACTGCCCAGGTCGGGGCTGTGCTGGGGGCTGTGTAGGCCGGGCAACAGGCATGCCCGTAAGTTGTGCCACCTGTGCCTCAAGCTGGCGTAGGGGCTCAAGAACAGAGTCCCGAATCTCCCTACGCACCACAGTCCGGATGCTACGGAGGGTGAGTGGTGGTTCTCCTCCGGCCACACTTGCAGAGGGGGGGGTGAGCCCTATCCCCTGCAGCGCTTCCACCCGTAGGTGGCACAGGGCCATCGGAGGAGGGTCCAGACTGGGCACTAGTGCCAGGTGCACTCGCCAGCTGAGGTGGGAGAGGTGGGTCCGCTGGAACCCGCCTTCCCTGTCGTCCTATGTTTTGCAATATGTCATGACAGTTTGGGTTAGTGACATATAATACCATTCACAATTAGTTGTAACAGCATGCATTAGTATTCCCATTAACCAAACACCCAGATATTCACACCATTGAACAGCAAGCATAACACATGCATAATTTGAACAGCAATACACAGTCCAACAACATGCAGGGTTGATTGATGGCAACAGGCCATCAGGTTTGGATGTATGAACAGGGCAGATGCATCAACGGACATGCAAATATATATGACCCAACAGGACAAATGTCCAGGGGTGTTAATTGTGATTGCACATACCATTTTCACGTGGAATGGGTTATATGTGGTTATAGGGTGGGTGAAGAAAATAATATTAACACCTTCGAATACCAATACATATGCTGTACATTTCTATTAGCTGCACATATATACACACTACTGTTCTAACTACAGTTTCCCATATGATAACTATTTCAACTTGGTGATAGGACTGTTACTGCAACATCAATATACATTTTATTGTTCTTCATACACATTCATATCTAGCTTTGTTCAGCTACATCATCCTGCTACATTTGCTTTATATAGCTATAGACAGGTGTGGATGTTTGGTATATCAGACAATCATACTATCTGCATATTGCAGACTGAGAGCAACATATCCAGATTTTGGGATACACATTCCAGATGCAGCAACACTTTGAACAGATTTCGCTGTTTGGTTTTGATTCTAACATGCATTTCATTCTGTCTTGACTGCAGTATACTTTATTCAGGGGTTATTACTACTGTATTGCTGGATTGGGTTATATGTGGTTATAGGGTGGGGTGAAGCAAATAATATTAACACCTTCGAATACCAATCCATATGCTGTACATTTCTAATATATACACACTACTGTTCTAACTACAGTTTCCAATATGATAACTACTTCAACTTGGTGATAGGACTGTTACTGCAACATCAATATACATTTTATTGTTCTTCATACACATTCATATCTAGCTTTGTTCAGCTACATCATCCTGCTACATTTGCTTTATATAGCTGTAGACTAGTGTGGATGTTTGGTATATCAGACAATCATACTATCTGCATATTGCAGACTGAGAGCAACATATCCAGATTTTGGGATACACATTCCAGATGCAGCAACACTTTGAACAGATTTCGCTGTTTGGTTTGGATTCTCACATGCATTTCATTCTGTACTGACTGCAGTATACTTTATTCAGGGGTTATTACTACTGTATTGCTGGATTCATGACACTGTCTCACACTCTCTCACTTGTTTTCATTTTACTATTCAGGATGGTACTTACTTCTAGGCTTTATTGACATGTTTTACCTGTAGTTATTACAATCCTTTCCAGCAGTCTCACTTCTGTCATGTTTCAGTATTTCAACAGGGATATATTTCACACATGTGATTTCATCATCTTCTGCAGCTATACTTTTCAGCCTGCTGCAGGTTGTGTACTATTGTCTTACAGGTGGGGCATTTCTATTTCAGAATTTATGTCAGACATTTTCATTTTTCTGTTTGGCTTACAGGCTGCAACACACTTTTGTAATCAAGCTATACTTGCAAACACTTTCACACTGTTACTTGCACATTTTATTACTTAGTGACTACACTGCACTCTTTTGCTGACTGTCATACTTTTATATTTCTTTACAGTTACTAGTAGTGGATTACTGACCTGCCTGGTGGTGCAACCACACCAGCCTATCGCCATAGGCTCTGCGGTTCACAGAACGGACACCTGCAGCTGTAATATAAATGAAGTAATATTGGAATACACATCTCCATAATATCAGCTAATTTAATTTCTTACATACATAATTAAATGTAACTTACTCAGTAGTGGGGCGTTGGGCATTTGCCGGGCCTCCTGGATCCAAAGGTTCAATTGGTCCTGCTTGCGTCTCTTCAGGTCCGCATGGTGGTGACGGACCTGCTCACCAGTCCTTGGAATCCCTGTGGCACTGGTGAGATCATGAGCCAACTGGTCCCACGCCTCAGCCCTATATGCTCCCCACAGGACCTGGCCCTGCATGAGTTGGGCCTCATGATTGTGGACTAGGATCCAGACCATGTACCTGGACTCCTCAATGCCCTACCTCTGTGCTCGAAAGCAACTACCCTCACCTACTCCTGTCATTCTGGCTGCAAGTCAGTTCTACAATCGTTTATGCTGTGTATTCCCACCTATGGGGCTTATATAGTCCGTTTTTCCCACACATATCTGTGATTGGCCATTTAGGAATTGTATCAACTTCACTAAACCTGCATTGTCATGCTCCAGTTTGTATTCATTCCTATATATTTGCTATTATTGCATTTCTAGGTACTGCTGTCATGGCTTAGTGGTTCAGTACCTTGACTATGGTGTATAGTATCCTGAGTTCGAACCTTGCCACTACTTTTTATTTTTTATGACTGTCTAGACAAGCTGAGGGGTGTGTCTGTGTAAAGGCTGTTTTGATACGGCTTGCTCAACGTTGCCCGTTGGTTAGCTCGTTTGCACGGTGCACAGCTCCGCGCAAATGGGGTACGCTAGTTTAAGCCTCATTTGGCTATCAGCATGCATATTACGCTCAGCTCAGTTAGGGGCACATATATTTAGCGTGTTAAACCACTGCTCAGCTACGGGCACTCATTTTGCACCAGTTAAACCACTGCTCACCTACGGGCAGATGCACTCACCCTGTTAAACTGTAGCTCAGCTATGGGCACATCTGGCATTTTTTATTGTTTTGTTACCTCACATTTCTTCAATATAAATGGGCTATTTCATTTCATTTTACATAAAATGTGCTTTTATATGTACATATTTGTCAGGGACTTGTTTCGTGCTTATTTTGCTAAAAATAAAAATTGGTGTTGTGGGGGCTCGAACCATGAATGCTTGCTCTTCAGCCAACATCTCTACTGCTACGCTATTGCTTCTTGGCTTACTTTGCATATTTAGTTCTTATATGCTTTCCCACTGACTGCTAACTGTAGCTGCTTACGGCACGCCAGCAAACGAGCGCACTCACGGTTAAACATCTTTACAATTTAAAAAAAATTATGAGATGTTCATTTGTACATTTTATGTTCGTAGTCTGTGGGGGCATGTGTTGTGTTGTGTTTATTCACATTTCCATGGACTCTGTCGTGGGTGTTTACTTTGGGCACTTTTACTCTTCTGGGGGCGTGTCTGCTTACAGGGCTCGGCCTACGGACATGCCCCCTACTGTCTTACATGGACCGTGTTAGCCTTAGGTGTGATTCAGCATGCTCTCATGAATATGCAGAGCATGCTGACATCACTCCGTTTAACTGCAGCCTCCGTGTATGAGTTATAACTCTTACACAGAGGCTTCGTGAATCCTGCCCCACAGAAGTACCTCACCAAGAGGATCACTGGTATCAAGCAGATGCCCTATGCAGCTTGACTGAAGAAACTCCAGTTGCATACCGCCTACTCAGAGGTGATCTCTGCCTGACATACAAGGCCATGTCCAACCTAGAACTGATGGACATGCTCCACCTAAAGAAAACCATATCCCCTTGAGCCACACGCTCCAGGGATCTAAACCTTACCACAACAATAAGTAGGACATGCTGGAGAGATAGATTCCTGTCCCAGAGACTTCCCATGCTCTGGAACAAGATTCCAATCTACATTAGGCAGAGCTCCTCACTAACCCTCTTCAAGAGAAACCTTGACGAGTGGATGGGAAACAGAAAGTTTACCCCAGGGATCACTTCAGTGACCCTGCTGGACAGAGGCACAGGGAACTAATCTAAGGGTGCGGCCAAAGCCAACACATTCCGGTTAGGCTTATAAATGCCTTTGGGCAGATAGTCTAGTACCTACCTATGAAGCTATGAACCTATGGAATGACATGTTTAACTCATTAAATTTGGTAAACTCTTGGGAACCTCCAGTTATCTGGGATCAGCCTAATGATGTCTCCAGATGTCAAATACTGCCTATTTACCTGTATATTAATAACTGTAAAACCATGCTACATACAGTCTCTGGAAAGATTTTACCTTAAAGCTTACATGATGGGAAACATGCAGATACTTGTTTAGTACAGCTAAACAAACTTGAAATGTTGATCATATGCTATCTATTTAAATAATCATAATTTTCAAATTTCTGTAAATATCTCAACAACAAAGAAACAGAGAATTGTTAGTATCATATGAAAGACCAGATATAGATGAACACATTACCAGTGAGGGTATGTGTGTAGCTTGAGTGGTACTCAGGTTTTGTAAACTGTTTACAAAACATCACAAAAAGGAGTATTTACTGTGTTTATTGTGCCTGACAAAAATCCAGCTTAAGGCCAAAATTGTAATGAACATTGAATGTAACAAAACTAAACAGTTTACCATTTGCATGTCTTAGTGACACTTATGGTTATAGAGATATGAGGCTATAAATTGATTTTTTTCAAAAGGCTCAGGTAGCAGCATTTGGAAAATAGAGCACAAGCACCCGGAGTTCCTCAGGAGGGAATGAGTTAAATTAAGAATTCAAGTGATAATTAACAACTACATGAAAGCAAGTACTCGGTGGCTAACTGGGATAGAACGACTGTGATTACCAGAATGCTAGGATCTACTGCTGTGGTGGTTCAGAGAGAAAACAGAACAGGGACAAGTCAAATGGGGAAGTTCATACTGTCCTGTGTAAGCTGTTAAAAGATCTTGACTGTTAAGTACTGATAACAACTTTTCTTCCAGAATGCATATAAAATGTATTATTGTAAAGTGGTTACAAGGAATACTAGAGACTTTCAAAGTTGCAGTATCTATACACATAAGTGGCATGGTGGTGCACTCAGTAGCATTGTCACCTCCCAGCAAGAGATTCTCAGGTTTGGTTCCTGGCTGGGGTGCCTTCTATAAGTCCTCTTTTTGTTTAAGTAGGCTTTCTCAAGTGCTCTGGTTTCTTCTCATATTCCAAAGATATATGGTAGACAAATTGGTGATTTCTAAATTGTGTTTATGGGTTACAGATAGGTAAGGTAAGGGCATAGATTTAGTGGTGAGTGTCCATGCTGTCTTGTGTAATGGCGGTATTACAAACACATTTTTTTAAGGTAAGGTGAATGATTAGGGCTAGGTGCAGGGGCAAGGTTAAGGTTAACACATTTTGCTATGCTGGAGCATAACAGTGAAGCCCTTCCTTGCCAAGTTTAGCAATGTGACTTATGAGTCAGATGTGCTCAGGATCTTATAAAAAGATCATTTTAGAATCTACAATTTCAGTTTGATGAGCATCACCCCTGAGTTTATGGACCTTTTTAATAAGATGCTAATTTTTGTCCTGAGTTCTGATTTTAATTTGGCTGACGCAGTCAAATAAAAATGCATCATGTGGAAACTGAACCTCGGCTTGTTGCTTTGATGGCAAGGTCTCTACAGTTTTATAGCAGAGCCTAAATAGAAAATATTTTTAACTCCAACTGCGTCCCACTTAAAGCATTTTTTTCCGAGGGCATGTGAAAGAGATAATAGGGAGCTGTATTTTAATAGCTCTAAAAAAGTTTCATTATATCTAGATAAAAAAAAAAATATTGAAGTACATTATGAATAGCAAGAATGTTCTTATTATGAAGCCCAATAAGGGTAGGGGCTGTTTGTAGTGGAGAATGTAGATTATCCTAGAAAGTATCTTGTACATCCTGCTAAATGATGAAACTCATGAGTTAATTTCTAAAAATTCTAGCTACCATAGCTGATGGTAAGATTGGCATGTATTTGGAGGTTTTTCTTATGTGTAGGCTTGATTTTGATTTTGAATTACAATATGTGAAATTTCCAGCTTTGTTTGGTATCCTTAACATTTCTGAATCAATAGAAAATCTACACTGTACTTTAATTGCATTGGCTTTAATTGATTTGGCTTGTAAGCAGCCCCCCACACACACACACACTCTCATCTTCCACTTTCTCTCTTATTCCCTTCTGTTAGCAAATAGTATCCATAACTGATCAATACTGTGTGTTTGTTAATTTAAACTGAGACCACAGTAGCCTACTGATACAAGGTTATCCTGTTTTTCCACCTGAGAAATGGTTAAGAAATGACTTACAGTTTCAGAGCAGTCCTTGGTCAATTGTGATTGTTTCTTAAACACAAACTTGTTGTTGCTTTGGCTCATTAGCAGCAGTACAAAGAACTGCCTGCTCACACCCTTGTTCTCCCCTCCCCCTTCCCTGTTTATTACCTTAAGACAATCCCAAAGTTAATAAATATTACCTGTGGCAGGCACCATTTTTAAAACTACAACCACACTTGTCACTATCATATGTTCATTTATCAGTTAACTCTGTTACCTGATTGTTTCCAGGCCCCTCATAAGAGCAACTAGCAGGGTCTCTACCTGCTTCGCTCCCCACCCTGCCCCCTATTTCCTCCTGTCCCCAGTGGTCCCACCTTTATTGCACTCACAAACCCCTCCCATCCTTCCAATAGCCAACCATAGCACTAACCCAACACTACCTCCTCCATCTTCCCACTACTATCACACCTCCTCAACTAACATGTACAAGCATACCTTACCTATGCTCACTGCATGCACTCTCCTTGCATATCTTACATCCTACCAAAGCTCCATCATTCCCGCACTCAGCCACTACCACTGTACTACTACTCACACCACCACTCATGTCTCACCCTCACTCAGCTCCCCTCCCACCAACTCAAGAACCATCCGTATGCACTCCCCACATATTCTACCAACTATATTACTCAAACATAAAGCATCCCTACAACTTAACATAGTAACCCTCCCATCATACCTATTACCCACAGAGCACAATCATAACATTTCCCTTATAAACAAACACATTCAAAAACTGAGAAAACTAATAACCTCATGCATATCAAAACTAGCCCTAAGTGGAGACATCCACCCCAACCCTGGCCCTACCATCTCCAACCCCAATCCTCATAATCAGACTAGAAACCACAACTTCTCCCATATTACAGCCAATAGAAATCCAAATGACTTCCTTCTACTAAGCCTAAATATTAGAAGTATATCCAACAAAGTCCATGAACTCCATGCCACCATAGACTTGTACTCCCCAGATATAGTCATCCTGACAGAAACCTGGCTAAAACCTCACATTACCAGTGAGCAAATACTCCCTACAGGTTATGGCATACTAAGAGTAGACCGGCTAAACAAGAAAGGAGGGGGTGTAGCTATAATATTTAAACAACGTCTAAACATCCAGATCTTAAAATCATCAGCTCCACAAATAGGCAATGAAGAAATAATATATACCAACCTCAAAATAAACCAAAACAAAACCATCAGCATAATTGGATGCTACTTCCCACCTGGCCAAAACATCCCTCCACTAGAGAACCTCATCAGCTGGTCTACCCACCATCTCCCCCAAGAAGCTATCATTTTAGGTGATTTCAATATTGACTGGCAATCCTGTTCTGGCAACCATCCAACCCATCATGTAAACCTTCATGGCTTCACCCAACTAGTCCAGTCGCCAACCAGGATAAATAAAAACTCCAGCAAGCACACTACCCTGGATTGGATACTAGTCAGTAAGAGCCCCCAGTCATATATAACAGGCCGCTTATCAGATAGCCTCAATGATTACTCCCCAACATACCTACTCAAAAAATACCTATACCAAGCTAAACCTGTCATCTACCATCAAATACGTAAAAAACTAAACTTTAACCCACTCATATCTATCTCATCCCTCAAAGAATGTAACTGGCATCCTCTAAAGTACCTCAGTCTTGATGATGCAGTTGAACTTTTTAATACTACCTTCCTGAGCATCCTTAATTACCATGCCCCCATAAGACTTTCCAGAATCAAAGCACAACCCTTCCCATTGCTACAGAAAACCACTAAGTCAGAAATGAAAAACAGGGATAAAGCTTGGGAGCACTGGTGCAAAACCAAAACCCCCTCAACTAGACAGAAATTCCTAGAACCATGCAATAGAGTCAAAAAGCTAATAAAACAGGACAAATTCCAATACTACCAGTCTGCCCTAGACTCCTCCCAACACAGCCCCAAACAATTCTGGTCCTCCATAAACTCCATCCTCCACCCAGGTAAAGTCAGTACCCCTCCACCTAACATCCCTCACTCCTCAGAAAATATTGCTACCTCATTCAACACGCACCTCACACAAACCATACTATCACTAGCTAAACAACACAACCCCCCTCCCCTACAACCCACACCTTCAACTAGTAATCACTCCACTGCCTTCTCTTTTTCTCCTGTACCTACCTCCAACATAAAAAAACTCTTAACTAAACTTAAGCCCACCAAATTAGCAGCAGACAACCTCCCAAGTGAATACCTACAAATCGCAGCTGATGCTCTGGCCTACCCAGTATCCATCTTGATTAACCAATCTCTGTCAGAAAGTTACGTTCCCACACTGTGGAAAGTATCACATATAATTCCCCTCCACGAAGGCAGACCCTCCACAGAACTAACCAATTACCGCCCCATAGCAATTCTCTCTCCACTCTCCAAAAATACTAGAGAGATGCATACACTCTCAGGTCTCAAACTACCCCCTTACTAACAACTTCCTTTCCAATACTCAGCATGGTTTCCGACCAAACCATAGCACCACCACTGCCTTACTCTCCTTTACTAACACTATCCTTCAGCATAAAAACAATGGCTATCTCTCCACTGCTACTTTCCTAGACCTATCTAAAGCATTTGACATGGTCCCACACAAACAACTTATCTCTGTCCTCAATAATGTATCCTTCTCACAATCAGTCACCAACTGGTTTCAGAGTTACCTGTCTGACCGCCAACAATCCGTTGTATGGCAGAATGACATATCTCCACAACTACCTGTCTCCATAGGGGTTCCCCAAGGATCCATCCTTGGACCCCTACTCTTCTCTGTTTTCACCAATAATCTAGCCTCTGCCACCAAACATGGCACACTCATACAATACGCAGATGACTCAACCATCATCTGCTCAGCCCAGTCCCTACCCAAACTGCAAAAAGTCACACAGGAAGTCTTTTCCTCTGTTGAAACTTGGTTATCCGATGCCCAATTAATACTCAACCCAAACAAAACTAAACTACTCATCTTCCAACCCACCAAACATACTCAAATCAACTCTCACTTTAACATCACAGCAAAAGACAACACCACTATATACCCAACTGAACACACCAAAATTGCTAGGAGTGGAAATAGACAATAAACTAAAATTTGACATTCACATATCCATGACCATAAAAGAAGTCCACAAAAAACTAGGAGCGTTATACAGAAATAAGCAACTTCTCACCAAAGCAGCAAAGATTTCAATAGCAAATTCCCACCTTATCTCCACCCTACTTTATGCCTCTCCAATATATACCAACCTAAGGCAATGCGATCTAAATAAGCTAGAGACCTGCTACAACAAAATCGCCAAATTTGCCACAGGGGCATCCTACCATAGTCACCACTGTCTCTCACTTGCTGAACTGGGCTGGCTTGAACTCCCTCACCTCCTTCAATGGTATCAACTCTCACTCGCCCACAAACTAGTAAACCATCCACTAAATGTCCCATCCCTCCAGAATCTACTCCAACCCTATCGCACCACCAGACCACTAAGATCCAGCAACAAAAATCACTTGCAGATCACTAAAGCCAATAACTCTGCTGGTGACGCACTATTCTCTTGCACCATAGCCAAATTATGGAACTCCCTCCCACCCACAATTACCTCCATACCATCATGCACCCACTTCAAAACTTAACTAAAAGCGCACCTAAAAACATGCTGGCTATGCCCTTGCAACTCCTACTCTAATATCACCCACCCCATCCAACCACTACCTTTCTTTCCACTCCACTAACTACCTTGATTATAGCAAGCTCAGATGCTCATAAGCCTAGTACTTATTATACAGCAGGAACTTCTTATTGTAACATTTGTTAATGTCTGTTATATACTTCACAGATAAAGATTCTAGTTGTCTACTGAAGTACTATGTTCTTCACCTGTAAATATGTTGTAAGTAATTGCTATGTAAATTGTTAATCGCTATGTAATCCAATGTAACTACTGTCTGATTATGTTAACTGTGGAGCTTTTCTCCCCGGGCCTCCACTGAAAATGGACCTACGTCCAGTTGGACACTCCCGGTCAACAAATATAAATAAATAAAAATAAATAAATAATTGCATCTTCTAGAAGCTCTAAAACAGAGGGTGATGTGGCTTTCATTGAGTCTAACCTTCTGGTACTTTCTTGAACCCTTGGTATCTTACAAACTTAATGACAATGTATTCTTTATCACTACTGGTGTGAAAGAATTGTTTTCCTCAATTTCACACGGGCAGGACATATTTTTTAAACCATAGCAACAGACAGAGCCTTAAGAAATTATGAGGTTAACACTTTAGGGAACTATATGATCATTAACACAATAATCTTAATTTTTCTTGAAGGATAATATTTTCATTAGATATAGAGGGCTAATATGAATGCTAGATGTGCCCCACTCTATGCAAATATTTTAATGTGGTATTGGGAAAAAGCATTTGTTCTGAAGTGCATCTTCTAGCAATCACTTAGTATATAAAATTAAATACTCCACAGAAACACACCACACACAAACTGATGCATTCTGTGATACCAAGAAGGAGGCAACAGTATTCCAAACAACATTTATTAGAACATGTTTAGCACTTTCATCGCTTACTATATACTTAACAATACCTAGAGAACACTTTCTTCATTTGGAGTGTAGAGAACATAAACTGATTAATTTTATGGAATATATGTCAAACAACTAAGTTTCTTAGCTTTATCTATCACTATGACAAGATGAGCATCATTTATTTTGATAACTTAACTGTAGACCTTATGAATAGTAAGTTGGTCTCAAATATTTATGGGAAGGGTACCTATCAAACAATTTATTACACTTTTATAGCCATACAATTTGGCAGAAAAAAAGGTTTGGTCAAAGAACAAGGAATTAGACTCTACAGGCTCATCTCTGAGGATGAGACATTTAACTAGATGATAAAACACTTAGCAGCAACGTTTGTTAACCAAGGTTATCCATCTGAAATGGTGACTACTGTCCTCGGGAAAGTGGCAAAATGTAGACCTAGAAACTTTCAGCCCATATTAAGAAACCTTAATGCTTTGTTAATATGGACAGCAATAATTTTAGTGGGAAAGATAATTGCAATATTAAAGTAAATGTTTTTTAGCTTGAAAATAGTTACATTTCGTTAACATTTTTTATTGAGTCTTTTGCAAATTACTGTTTTTTTAAAGACATTTGAAAATGCATAGAATGGGTCATGTGACTTTAAAATTATGATTGTCTTTAAAATATGGATTTTTATGTTATGTATTCTGATAAAGTCTTGTAGTTAATTTATACAAAAGCTCTTAAATCTCTGGATTAAAACTTTTGTGGAAGACAGTAGTTTACTCCTCTTTGTAGCTACTGTTGTCGTTTCATGTAATTGGTACTGAAGAATAACTGCATTTCATTTCAGGGGGACATTTTCCATCAGCCTAGGGGTGTAGCTATTGGAGCTTTTGTGGAACCATTGTATGTAAGCCTAAAAATGTGTTTGAACACCATCAATACATGATCAGCAGTTGTTACTGGTGCATGATTATCAAGTATTTGTGCTTTTTCGATAATGTACTTGTTTTATAGAATGCTGCTGAATCTGAATTTATAGAATGTTTGGAGTATATCCATACTATTATACAACAGTTATGTTTTGTTTGTAGATGGTCTGCTGAGGTGACTGACTATTTGGATGTACTTAAACTGAGTAAATCAAAGTTTTGAAACTATACTTTCAGAAAACAGACTTTTTCTGTTAGCTTTCCTTTTGATAGTTTTCATCCTGTATAAGTGAAAAGAAGCATCATGAACGGACAAATGATACATGTGTACAGGTTGGTGTCATCTGATCAATGATTTTACATGGAGTTAGATATTTTAAAGAAAATATTTTTCTTACCCTTTCAGACTATTGGATACTGATAATACTCTTTTTAAGAAGAAGTCCTAATTTATTTTACCAAATCTTTAAATAATGTAGTTGATAAAAACTAAACTACTTCTGTAATTCTTACATATTCCAAGTATGAAAGATACAATTCATCTTGTAGTGAGTAACCTCTGAGGTCATTCCAACTCTTGTAAATGCCTAGTCAACTACATGTCAAATGGCATATTGTACTCCATTATTGGTCTAATTAGGGCTGTGTACAGGGAGACTATAACGTCCTTGGTTTTGGATGCCATATCTTACTCATAAGCTGTGTCACATGCCACATAGAATAACTTCCTCACCACTGTGGTCATATGGAGGTCAATGTTCAGGTGACTATCTGTGTACCTAGATCTCTCACTTCTGAGGCTACTGTTAGGGGTGTGTTATTAATGCTGCAATTTGAAGTGGTCTTTGGTTTCCCAAAGGGTATGATAATGCATGTTTGCATTTATTTTAAGGCCATGTCTCTGACACTAATAATTTGTCTGATTTACACCCTCCTGAAGGATATCACCATTATTTGGGGGATTCAGTGATTGTCCCCATCTTGCAGTCGTCAGCAAGCTTTGTCATCCAGAGGCCTTCCACATTATCCTTGACTTCAGAGAAGTACATTCCAAACAGGAATGGTCCCAGTACTGAGCCCTGTGGTGCATCACTAGCTACTGGCTTCTTGCTGGGTCTAGATTCACCAACTTTAAGCAGATTTACCCTGACAGTGAATCAATTGGCTAACCATCTGGTGATTTAAAACATTTTCCCAGTTTTGTGAGATTATTTATCATGCCTGAGGGTGGAAGTGTGTCAGATGCATTGGCCAGATCAAGATAGGTGGTATGCACTGTTTTACCCTCATCCATGGCCCTAGTGACTTTTTCAAAAATGTTCACAAGATTTAGTAAGTATGACCTGCCCTTCACAAAGCAGCACTGAGATGGATCCAATGTTTAGAGGTTTCTTATGTCATTATTTATTAGGTCCGTGATTATTCTTTCCATGGTCTTATATAAGATTAGTCAAACTTATGGGTCTGTAATTACCTGAGTCAGTTGATAGTCCCCTTTTGTGCAGAGGGGATGACTGTTTCTGTCCTCCATTCTATCAGGACAAAACTAGTCTGGAGGCTGTGGTTAAATAGAGATCTCAATGGGTCTGATAGGTCCTGATTCAAGCTGTTTAAAAGGCAACTTGTTATATCACTGGGTCTCATTGAAACCTTGTTTTTGGATTTAGAGAGTGTAGTGGCAACTTGTTCTTTACTGATAATTGGTAGGGAAGTGGTGGAGGGTATTTTTTGGGGAGAAATGGAGGTAATGAGGAGGTAAAATATGAGCTGAATATATCAGCTAACAGATTTGCTATATCTTCTGGCTTAGTATAGGTAATGCCTTCCACAGCTAATTCCGCACATTGTTGGATGTTGTCCTTAAGATTGTGGACATAACTGAAAAATGTGTTATGGTTATCCCTAAGCTTTTGAGGCTATTTTTGTCTCAAAGTCTGCTTTCAGAGTTTTAACTGATTCACTTGTTTAGACTAATGAGAGACTTTTTGTTCTGTTGAGCACATTCCCTTTTAATTCTCAACAGTATTTTCTTTTGTTGTAAAATCTATTAATACTAGGGGTCCATCAGGATGGCTTCTTTTTTGTGGTTTGACCTGGGCTTATTTCAGTCTGTTACTGCCATTTCTATGCATTTGTTTATATGGTTGTACAGAACTTCTGCGTATGCCTCTGTACAGGCTTCTGTGCTATTTGGGTTTGGGAAAACTTGGAAACTAGCTATGCCATCACTTAATAAGAGGTAGTTTGCCTTAGAGAAGTTCTTAAAGTTTTTGGAGTTAGGTGGGGGTCTAGTTTTACCTTTATTTCAAGGGAGACCACTTTGTGATCTGATCTTACCAGTCAGGACATCTGACTTGGTGGTGGTGGTGGGGGTGCAGTGCTCACCTATATTTGTGATTATCATGTAGGATATTTAGGGGTGCAGACTAGCTTTAGGCCTGCATGTTTGCGGCCATGTATGCCTCCTAATAAATGGAGGATAGTTAAAATCACTCATGGGAATGGTATTGAGCTGGATGGTGAGTGATTTAGTAACTTCATTTATGATATGTGGGTTTTCTGGTTCATGGTGAGGGACCTTTAGCTAGCAAGAATATGGTAATAGATTTTTACCATGTTTAGTTGGACATGGAGTAGCTCAAGCATGTCATATTGTTTTACCAGCCTTGTGGCGTGCTTATCCTTTATGTAGATAGATACACCTCCACCTTTTGCTATTTCATGTTCAATGGGTGGTTGGAATGTATGAAAGGTGTTATAGTCATGCACAGCCAGAGTGTTTTTAGTGGTTTTGAACCATGTTTCTGTAAGTGTACTGATGTCAGCATTCTTCAGGGTGAGGCATACTTCTAGGGAATACATTTTCTTGTTGAGGCTCATTGCACCGAGCAGGAACACCTTTAGCTTGTCCTGAGTAACTTTTTCTATGTTGGAAGGTTTGTTTGCTTGGCAATGCCTAAGAAGGCACTATAGGGGAACATAATGCTTTGGCCAATATCTGAAAGCCTAGTGGTGACAGGTTAAGACTATCCCCGGCAAGGAAGTGTAGCCTGTCAACCATGTCCTCCCAGGCTGTTAAGTATTGGATCCCTTTTGAATGACACCAATAGCAAAGCCAATTGTTAAAATTAATCATTTTCTGTTGATATTGTGGCATCATCCCTGGAGATGGGAGAATGCTGCTCACTGCTAGGAGCATGTCTGCTTGTGACAAATATTCTGACAGCTCAATCATGTCTCTCTTCGTATCGTTCAAGAAGTAAGTCTTAGGTCATTTATGCCCACATGAACTATGACAGAGTCATACTGGTATTTGGGGGTAAGTGACTTGAGTGCTTGCATGATCTGGAGGATCCTGGGCCCTGATAGGAAACTAACTGTAATCTTCTCCTTATCCAGCCTGGTAAGAAGAACATCAGTGTGTCTCACAATGGAGTCTCCTATGACCAAAATATTGGGTTGTGGGATATTTTGCCTTATGGGCTTAGTGGTTGAGACACAATGAGATGTGGCTTTATGTGATGTGATGGGAATTGTCTTGTTTGTGTGTATGCTGAGTTTCTGAGGACTATGCCTGAAAAGCCTTTGAGGTTTGGGTAAGTTACATTTGTGTACCTCTGCATATGGGGGTCTATGTGTCTGGTCCTTTGTGGATGCAGTGATTGGTGAGTGTGTGTGTATGTGTGTGTGTGTGTGTGTGTGTGTGTGTGTGTGTGTGTGTGTGTGTGTGTGTGTGTGTGTGTGTGTCGCTGACAACCTGTTTGTTCCTTTTTGTGTTAGTATGTGAAAGTTTCACCTCCTGTATCAATGTGTAACTACATCTTTCATATATAGTATTTGTCTAACTGAAAAACTAAGAATTATGTGGTTGTCAGTGGGTACATAAGGCAATTTCTACATCACCTCAGGATGCTCATGTCCAACAAGCTAGAGGCAGAGACAGCAGGAAAGTGCCTATCCATGGTTGCAGGTCCTAATGTGTACTTTGCGAGGGACTGGAGTGGAGGATGTTTGCAACCAGATGAGGGATGGGTGCTTAGCTTGGTGCAATCTACAGCTACCCTATCCAATGAAGCTGCACAGTGCCCAAACCAGATGCTCTTTAAGCAGCAATAGTCCCGGGAGCTGTAATAATGCAATGTAGAGCTAAACATTCCTAACTAAATGCATTTATGCAGCTCATTGCACAACCTATGTGCCTCATGAGTAGTGTGGGACTGAGGAAAAGTTTCAAGGTAATTGTTATAGGGAAATTTCAACTTCTGGTGATTGCATATATACAAGGCTCCACTAACTATTTCTGTGTGAAGAACACCTTTGCAGAAATGCAAGACTTATATACGATCAGACAAAAATCAAGTTTTACTCTAACTATACCTTAAGACCAATCAGGTAAGTACACAGTAAGCTTCCTACCAGCAATTCTCAGCTCACATAGGTGAAATCTCTCTTACCACAAGAGTGCAGACTTTGACCCTTATCACTAAGTGTCAAACTTGTGATGTATTCTATATTGTTAAAACAGAATGGTGCCCACAACAGAGAATTTATCAGCTTACTTATGCTATGAGGGAAAAATGATTATACCAATGCACTTTATAAACATTCCAAGAAATAGTTTTGGAAGATTTTTATTTTTAATTGGAAAAAAGTATCTGTTAGCCTGGGAGGGGGAGACTGGGAAAATCAGCCAACAAGAGTATAAGCAGCTTGTCTGGCAACATCATTTAAATGCCACTATTAATATTTTAAAAATTAGAAAAGTCAAATCATGAAATGTTTGCCATTAGTTTTTTTTTGTTTGTTTGTTTTTTTAATATTAGTATTATATGTTTTTAACATCACTGTGCCTTTAATTCTTAGTAGTTTTGGTTCTGATGTAATCACTTTTCCTGTATATAATGCTCCTATTATTTTTGTTTCATTCTGATGAAGTCCTTTATGTGTTTTTTGTGGATGAACATGCTTAATAATAAATTGTGAAATGGTGAATTTGTTTCTCTGGTGGTGCATTTTGAACTTGCAGAAACTTGTGGCCTTGTGCCTATATTTAAAATATGTGTGTGTGTGTGTGTGTGTGTGTGTGTGTGTGTGTGTGTGTGTGTGTGTGTGTGTGTGTGTGTGTGTGTGTGCACGCGCATGTGTGTGCGTGTGTGTGTATGTATATATATATGTGTGTGTGTGTGTGTGTGTGTGTCTGTATACGGTAGTGGCCAAAAAATAAGGCCACCAATTGCTTTTCAACAAAATGGGCTGTAATGTTTGCAATATGGTAATTTTATGTTACGTGTATATATATTCTTCACTTTTGTGATGGTTTAGAATACCTTTGTTTCCTTTTTACACAGTTTTGCTTGTCTGCAGAGATTTTTACTGAAAATTGCATGAGAAGTGAGGCATTTATGTATATAATCTGTATTGGTTATAATGGGTGGAAAGCATGACTTAAGCAACTTTATAAAGGGACAACTTACAGCACTGCACTCCAAAGTCTACTCCCAATGTGATATTGCTAAATGTTTGGCTATTTTGCAATGTGAAGTACAAAATTCCATTAATTTGGGCAGTGCAACACATTGTGATAACTGGGGCTGTGACTGCAAAACATCACTCAGAGATGACAGATGTCTGAAAAGCATTGTTACATCAAGTCCTCACACTTTGGCTGTTCAAATAGCTCATCTGGCTAAAGAAAGGGGAATTAATATCAGTTCCACAACAGTTAGATGATGTCTAGCAGAAGATTTTAATCTGGTGGCAAGAAGACCATCTAAGAAACCACTAATGACAAAGAAGCAGCTTCGAGATCAGATAAAGTTTTGTCATGCCTTGAAAGATAAGTCTGCAAAGTGGTGAGAACAAGTGCCGTTTACTGATGAAAGTACGTTTCAGCAAGTGTGAGGGTCAGGCTACAATTATGTGAGATCTCCTGGTGGCAAACAGCTGAATCCAAAGTATAAGATTAAGACAATCAAACATCCTCCATCCATTATGGTATGGGGAGCCATCTTGGCGAAAGGGCATTGCGGAATTCACATATTCAACAAAGGTGAAAAAGTGAATGTTGTTAAGTATATTTCTCTGCTGAACACAAAAATAAAACTCCATATGAGCATTTCTGGAACAACAATATTTCAGCAGGTTTTGGCTCCATGCCATACTGCCAAGACAGTCAAGAAATGGTTTGCTGACAACCACATTCATCTCCTTCAGAACTAGCCATCAGATTCACCACATCTCAATGTCATGAAGAAGAAAGTGGCTGCACATTGGCCAATCTTAGAAAAGGGTTTACAAAAATGTCATCAACCAGATTTGGGTGACTGAGATAATGTCAGAATACTGCAAATCACTGGTTCACAACATGCCATCCCGTATCAAGGCTGTGCTGAAGAACAAGGGAAATCCTACCAAATATTGACTGTTAGGTCTGCAGAATTTTGTTTTTCTCTGTTTTTCAATAAACATTTGCTTATCAGGCTGAATGCAACTACAGTAATTGTTGCAATTCAAAAAGACAAAAAGCAGGCAATCTTGGTCAAGAAATTGAAGTGGTCATATTTTTTTGGCCACAACTGTATATAAATATAAATATATATATATATATATATATATATATATATGGATCTACTTTCTAATAACAAAAGTAAGATCCACCAAATTTAAAAAAATGAGCTCACACAACCGAAACCAGACTTTCACGAAAACATAAATTTTAGAAGGCTAGATTCAGAAAACAACCTGTTGTGCTGTAAATAGAAGATATCACTTTTAGTAGAGTAAAGACGTGGTTGTAGCTGTAGTAACGTAGTGGTATCTACTATGGTGGATGTGTCCAGGGTAGTTACCAGAATCCTGGGTGAGATATATTTCAGTGGTATGTAAGAACAAGGAGGTGATAACTGAATTGTGCCAGGTTATGTGTATATTTATAAAGTTGTTGGAGATTGTGGTACAGTGGGGCTAAGGGAATGTTCCCTTTTCCCCACTGTAGTGCGATCTTGGTGGTGGTATATATCAGTAGCAGGGTTGTGGGGTGCAGGGGGGCTTACTCCAATGCATACTGTAGTGCAGCATGTTTGTTGTGTTGTGTTTTCTTGTTTTATATAATGCAGTGTGTTGAAATGGGTTTCATTAATTTAGCTTTCTGTAATATAGATTTTCATGAAAGTATCATTTCAGTTGTGTGAGCGCTTCTTTTTAACATTCTGTGGATTGTATATGTGTGTGTGGGGGGGGGGGCATTACAGGTACTCAAGTCCCAAGCACTCAAAGCCAGGGACATGAGTTTCTTGTAGCTCATGTGGGCTGCTGCTTGTGCTCAAACTTGAATATGAGTTTGGGCAAGCAGTTGTGGGTAGGGAGTAGGAGACATTAGGATTAGGGAGTGGGAGGGAGAATTTATTATTACGTAACAGGAGAGTTATTTTAGGATTAGGGAGTGGGAAGGAATTATTAGGGTTAGGGAGCAGGAAGGAAGTTTTAGGGTTAGGGAGCTGGAAAGGCTCTTTATATTGAGGGAGGGGGCTGAAGTTTTAGGTTTAGAGAGTTGAAAGGGAGTTTTAGATTTAAAAAGTGACTGTGAACTTTAGGGTTAGGGAGGTAAAATGGAGTTTTATGGTAAGTGAGAAATTGAGTTAGGAAGTGAGTGGAAATTTTAGGGGTAGAGTTAGGGTTCTTGTAGAGCTATACAGTGAATGGGATCCAGTGTTGGAGGCTATGTATAAATGAGAGATTTGGTTAATGGGAGTCTGATCATTTGCTTTTTTTGAACAAGTGGCAGCAGCAGGCAGGTATATAGTGAACTACTACCACACATATACCAATAGTAGACCTATACATAATATATATATATATATATATATATATATATATATATATATATATACAGATAGATATATATACACACACACACACACACACACACACACACACACACACACACACACACACACACACACACACACACACATACATAGACAGAGATATGTGCAGATAAAAATGCTCAGCACCATGTACTAAGTTGATAAACCAGACTTTATTAAGCCAAATCCACAGTACAAATCAGATGCAAGAAACCCAAGTTTAGTTAAAAGAGCTGATTCAGTGCTGTAACCATTACATTAACCTTGCCCTCCTTCTTTAGAATGAATATAGACAGACAGACAGACAGATAGATATCATTCAAGTTCATTCTCTTGATTGGTGGCTTGGTTGACAGGATGACTGCTTTTTTTTTCTTTATTGCAGTGTTTGCCAAATGTCAGAATGTTAACTTATTTTTTGTGTTGTGTATGGGATATGATTTGGGTTATGATAAGTGATTGTATTAATTCCAAAACTTTGGGATATAACAAAAGTCTTGGCATTAGGGTTAGAAATGTGGTTTTGGATTTTGAGGGACACTGATATAGCAAGAGCTAGGTAAGGGTATAATTTTATCATTATGCATTTGTGCTACTGTATGTCATTGTTTCAAATCTGTTGTTTAAAATATATTTCTGGCTAGAAGAAATGATAGGAAAAATGGCCTCTTAAGAGGTAAATGATGGGGTCGCCTGTGGTCTAATGGTTAGGATTTGCTGCTCTCACCACCACTGCCTCGGTTTAGTTCTCAGTCAGGGAATTTCAATGTATTCGATAATTTGGGGTTGGCATAATGGTTAAGCTGTTTACCTTACCAGAAAAAGGTACAGGGTTTGATTCTCACATCTGGTAACTGGCTAGGCTTAAAATGGTCCACTAGGACAGTTAGCCTTGTACTAACCTTTGAACTGAAATCCTACTAGAAAACATGTGGATTTTAAGTTGCCAGAGATTAGTATGGTAAGTGTAAATCCTTAATCCTCCAACAGTCTTATATCACAAAAGTACTGTAGGTATCCAAACAAAACAAGCAATCTGCACAGAGATAACAAAACATTATGGTTTCATCCTTATGATTCTGTATAATGATTTAAAAGGAAAGAAATAATAGTTTAAAAGTAGGAAGGGGGACAAAGCTGTGGACTGATTTTTTCATCCCATGTACTAGAGAGAGAGAGCATGAGGATTTTAAGTTATCAGACTTTAGTATGGTAGACATAAAGCCTTAACCCCCCCCCCAACAGTCTTATATCACAGAAGTACTGTAGGTATCCAAACAAAACAAGCAATCTGCATAGAGATAACAAAACATTATGGTTTCATCCTTGTGATCCTCTATAATGATTTAAAAGGAAAGAAATAATAGTTCAAAAGTAGGAAGGGGGACAAAGCTGTGGACTGATTTTTTCATCCCATGTACTAGAGGAAATTAATTTAGATGGGAACCGAGTGTCTGATTTGTGTGTGAACACCCTGCCAAGAAGGAGGTGGCTCACTTTTGTAGCAGTACTGTCACCTACCAGTGTGCCCAGTGTGCTCAGCATGTGATCAGTATGTGAGTAACATGCCCTAAATCTGGAATCTGCATGTGCATCAAAGCACACATGCACCACTGGGCTTTCTAGCCCTCAGGTGTATTATGTCAGTTGTCATTTAAATGTACCGAAAACAATATTTTCTTTGCATATGTTTAGAAAGGCAACCATATTAAAGCAGGCTTCACAGTTTACATACAGTTTCAATAAATCAGAGAAAATAACCTTCAGTCAGGAATACTGATAAGAAAAGTATGAGCTGTACATTTGAGTACAAACACATCTTGTTTGTATGCTGCAAGGCTTGGGAACCAAAGCTAAAGATGCCTGCAGAACAGGGTTTTGGTATTATTAGGAAATACTTCAGAAACAGTTCAGTTAAGATAGTTTGTTTGAACTGACATGCAGAAAGTCTTTGCAGTACAGATACTCAACCACGATTACATTAATCAGGTCAAATATCTAGCATTCCAGAATATGAGTTAATTTCATATGGACTGATATGCAGAAAGTCATGGCATTGCTGGCCTCAGAAGGGAGTACAGACCCTAGGCTATGAGTGCAGAAGTCAAGTTAAATATCCATCATTCCAGAATATTAATGATATTATTCAGGAGGATCAGAATATATGTGCAGCAACACTGCTAATTAAGACAGTACATTTCTGATGGAAAGTATACTACGTGCAGAATTTATGGACATTAAGAATTAATTTGGATATTGTTGGTACATATTAAAATATTTTTAACTAAACTACAGCATGTGCAGTCATTCTGAAAAGCACAAGAAAATATGGCCTATAAAGGACAGACTGACACCTGTTCAGCATAGTTCTGGGTAATTAACAGATAAAGGCATTCATTCCAAACTCATTCCAGTAATATACAGTCTTGTCAATTCTTACATTGGTGAGCCTACTTTGATGGGGAGACAATTAAAGTAAGTGCCAAAATGCCATAGCAACCTTATCAGCAGTCAGACTAGGCGTATTTTACAAAACAAACTACAGAGTACCAATGTTCATTCAAAAATCTACTTCAGGAAAAGCCTCAAAGAACTTCAACAAAGCAGCTGTACTTCAGAAAATCTAAAAACGTCAGCAGTGTTCCTTCAAAACATAAAGTACAAAGAACTTCAGACTCTACAAGCACCAGTGTAAAAGATATTATCCAGTTAACAACAACATACTTCACCATTTCCAAAGCAGATGACAGGCTTTCAAGTTTACAGTCTGACATCACACAGCCAAGAAAAGGAAAACATTTATACAAATGCTGCAAGACACTAGAGCACATCCTTCAAGCAACTTCACATCATAAAGTTATGTGAGAATTCATTTTTGCTATACATTTTCTAGTTAAGTCAGACAGTAAATCTCAGAAAAGTTTAAATACATCAGTAAAGGTAAATTGTATAAATATGTCAAACAGTATTTCTATGGTAAAGACACCAGTAAATGTGTAATTTAAAGTTAAAACTTGAGTAAAAGAGTCTAAAAACCTGCATTCCAGGAATGTTAATTTAAATTTCAATGTTATTAGTTCAGGAGTGTTAAATATTTCTAGACGCAAAAGGGTTAAATCACAGAAGAAGCACACTGTCTCATGATTTGCAGAATGGTTCAGCTTCTATCAGTACTGTTTACAGTCTTCATAAATCAGTGTAAATGATACAGCACATGTAATTCAAAATATAGAATTAAATCACAGTATTGCACATACATACATCAACACAGCCAATCTGAGTAACATGCAGGCAATGTCTCAAGTTCACATTATGTCAAATACAGATGTTCAGAATGTAATAACTTCTAGTTTCTTGTTTTCAGAAGCCAGTGCACATATTGCACTTAGAGGGATAAGAGGGATCAGACTGCATATTTTGATCAGTTTAATAAAGTAATCACCAGCATAAATGATATACAGACTTCAGGGTAAAATAAAGAAGAAATGCATACCTTAGCTCAAGCCGATGTTATTACTAGTATTTCAGGGCAAAATAAAGACAAAAAATGCATACCATGGCTCAAGTCAGTGTAGTTGCTAGTTCTATAAAAAAAGATTTTAAGCGTATCCCTAAATGGTGTGGCAGTCCAGCACTAAACCAGATTGTCTATCTGTCATTGTTTAAGATTGAAAGAAATGGCAATATTTCATTTTTTACAGAAAAGAAATTATGAACTGATTAATAGACACATCAATCTCAGTTACAAAAAGACATCTACTAGAAGACATGAGTGCAGTTTTGTCAGGATTTAAAAGGTTAAACATTATTGCAGTGAACAGTTCTAAGTGTAACAGCTCCATATTAAATATGGACATGTCATCAGAGTTACATGTTGTTTTAGACTTCAGTAACAAGATTTTATGGAAAAATAAAAATGCTACAGAATGTACAGTAGTGCACACGGATGACACATAAAAAAATGTATGAAGTAGATTGTGCAAATGTACAGAATTTGAAGAGTTGGTTATGAGAGGAACATGCAGATTTGTGGATAAAACATAAAATATATTCCAGTTCAAATAACACAGCTAAAGTGCAGGAAGTCAATTATTGTCTCTAAAAGACATATTGAGAGTGGACAGTAAATAAAAAGTAACAGTACGCATTTACCATTCTGGAAACACATGTTGTGTATGGTATACCAGAAATGACATTGTTAATTCCCAGAATAAAGGATTTACAGTTACAGATCTGGCAAATACATTTTTGTATTATTGTTTCAACATATATTGTTAAGAGCTTTGAGTTATGGTAGTAAAGTGTTGCAATGCATAAATATTCTCCAGGATGCAATAAAATCCATGTAGGTTTCACATAGAATCTACATGGAGTGCTTTCATATATGCAATCATGCTGATTGCCCAGCATCATACCATGCATATTAATGAGGCGAGGTGAGCATAAGCAAGGTTTTGCGGCTGCAACAGTATTCCGTGCCATGATACCATCAGATGAACACAATCTCATACACAGAAACTCGGCACTGAATCTGTATCACACATCTCAACCTCTTAGTGCAGGAAATCTGGACAAATTCTTAAATAATATGGGACAAGAGCTGAAACTAAGGACAATATTCTAAATGTTCTGTTAGAAACTTATAGAATGTAGCTGCGATAGTAGGATTCATGTTTCAAATGTGTATGATCTATTTTTTTTGTATTTGTTTATTTATTTTGCCACTGTTTGCATGATTCACCACATCAAGCAAATGGATTTGTCTGTGCTCAATCAGTTTGCATGGAATGCAACAGTGCATAAACTGCATGAATGGACCACCAAGGTTGCAGACATGGCCCAGATGATCGCACACATAAACCGGATGCATTCAGTCAATATTAGTGGCCATCACACAAACACACTAAGCATCATTGCGCTATGATTAACACTAATAATTTTACAATAAATACTAAGACAGGGAATGTTATGCAAGTAATCCTTTGGCAGCAGATGTAAAGTGCTAGTTCTGGAGTGCAGATGGTCCTGCATTCTATAACAAGGTGTGCAAGCTATTTTTATTTTTATGATACTGCCAATTATCACTGTGAAGTGCAATACATACAACTGTTTTCTCAACCTTCTTGTGGCATTAGCTGTCAGTGTAGGACTACCCTACTCATGGTCCAGGGTTCAAACACAGCATATTCCGTACAGTTTTAATGTTGCTCCACTTGACATTATACTCACTCCACTTTTAACACTTGACATAGTGTAGCTGATAATAATATTTATATGTATGAGGGCTGAGACACTAATATTGTGTCAGTTATGGATTAATGTGTCTATGTATTGTCCATCTATTAATCTATATATGAGTGTGGTTGTACTGTGTACTGTGTTTCTAAAAGTGTATTTGTGTTATCTGGACTGGCATGGCCTTCCCAGTTGACTAACACACTAGCTCAAGTGCCCATAGATCACATAACCTTGAATTGCATTTTTTTTGCCACTATTGCTCATCGCTTACCATTGTGCAAACATGGTTTGTGGGATGGTAAGTGAAGCGCAACCTTTACAAATGTTGCAAAATCCAAAGAGTATGCACTATCAGTAAGTGTGGTACATGCAAAGGGCGGGAAAACATCAGTTTAAATAAGGATATTGGTGGGAAATGCTCATTCTGCATTGAGCCTCTTGTATCTGGTGAGGGTGTGTGCTTTCAGGTGCAAAGGTGGGGCATTCAGGAGTCCAAAGTTTTGTTGGACTCCTATTTAAGGAGCATGGGCTTCTGTTTTTGCAGAGGGACTCTTCTGGCTTAGAATACAAGTTTGAAGCCTGGAATAGTCTAGCCAAGGCTTTGACCAGTGCTACAGGTATTCCCTGCACTGGTGAGTAATGCCAGCATCATTATGTTGAACTCCATCAGAAAAAGCGGGATACACATAATCAGTGGATCAGGGAATTTTAGATGGGGAATGTCCCACACATCTGTAAGTATCAGGTTAATTGACTAATTGTAAGGGTTAAAATCTGAATATAGTCAAGACTGGTATTCATAATGGTATTCTATTCTGTTTTTCCACAGCTGGTGTAGACCAAGCCTTGAATGTATGGTCTCATAGGCAGCGCTTGGCATGGATGAGAGTAACATGTGGTATGTATGGATTACAACAGTACTGTTATTGTAGCATCATACCTCTCAACTGTCCAGAGTTAATCAGAATGTACAGAATTTAGGCTCACAACTTTGTAGTTTTTTGCAAAATTACTTGGATGATCTGAGGAATGAAGTCAATCAATAATGACAATCATTTGAGTTTCTGATTTCAAATCTTTTGAAAATTGTTATATGTTTAAACAAACCCTGTTATTCTAGCAATTTTTAGTAATTTTCTAATATTTAACATGTATGTTCCTATTTGTGGGCCTTTGTCCTCCCATGTTGTTGGCCTTTGTTCAGATTCCTTGCTGTAACAGACTGAGATGGGTGTGTAGCATTAAAAGTTAAAGATGGCTTACCTGGTATTTAATACAGCTGCATCAAATTCAGCATGCATATCTCAACTGTAAAATAAAGTATGCATGCCTTTGCCTGTAGCAGAAACAGTACCATATTGTAAAATAACAGTGAGCAGGCATCTGTAAACTGTAAAAGGAAATGTCTCCATGCAATAGTCATTAGGCTAAAATAATACTACAGTATTAGAGTGTGAGTAATGGTGAGTGTGGAAGAGAGGTGAAGAAGACAGTACAGGCAGGATGGAGTGGGTGGAGAAGAGTGTCAGGAGTGATTTGTGACAGATGAGTACCAGTAAGAGTGAAAGGGGAGGTCTACAAGACGGTAGTGAGACCAGCTATGTTATACGGGTTGGAGACAGTGGCATTGACAAAAAGGCAGGAGTCAGAGCTTGATGTGGCAGAGTTGAAGATGTTAAGATTTGCACTGGGTGCGACTAGGATGGACAGGATTAGGAATAAGTATATTAGAGGGTCAGCCCAGGTTGGAAGGTTTGGAGACAAAGCCAGAGAGGCAAGATTATGTTGGTTTGGACATGTGCTGAGGTGGGATGCAGAGTATATTGGGAAAAAGATGCTAAGGATGATGATGCCAGGTAACAGGAAAAGAGGAAGGCCTAAGATAAGGTTTATGGATGTGGTGAGAGAGGACATGCAGGTGGTTGGTGTGATAGAGCAAGATGCAGAGGACAGGAAGAAATGGAAACAGGTGATCCGCTGTGGTGACCCCTAACAGGAGCAGCTGAAAGAAGAAGAAGAAGATTAGAGTGTAATCAGCAGTTGTGAACTCAAAAAACACACTTCCCAATTATAGCATACTGCTAATTTTATCATCAGTATTGCAATGTAAAATCAGACCTCTATACCAGTGGTGCAAATGGCTCGCTGTAAACTGTAATCAGTATAACTGGAACATGCATATGTGCAATATATGTACACATCAAGGATGGCTTGCTGCAGTCAGTAGTGTACTGTGCATCTGTTTTGAGCTGTGTAGTCCTCGCAGTAAGTAAGTTATTTCCCAGGAGATGATATTCCTAAAAGTAAAGCTAAATAAATTGAGTCAAAGAATTTTATAAATGCAATTTTTTTTTTGCTTTTTTTGCTTTAGGTTTTTTTATTTGTGTTTTTTTTTTTTTTCTATTTTTTGGATGGCACAATTGCTATCTCTCCTTATTCAGAATACACATAGGAGGGGCAGACATTGGGCACTGCACCCAGAGGTGCAGTAAGTTGACAGTATTGACAGTCTACTGGGTGAAGACTCAGTTCCCATTGTCACCTATCTTGACATCCATGAGACGTAGATTTCATAGGTTCATAGGTGTGTACTAGGCTAGTGGCCCTGGAGCCTTTACAAGCCTAGCCCATAGACGTGCCATGGCATCGTGCCACCCAGTGTTAGTTCCCAGTGCCTCTATCAAGTAGACCCACTTATCCTTACCCCAACCATGGTGTTTACCCATCTCTTGTGACCTTCTCCATCCCTGTGTCTTGTGTTGTATGTCTTGTCTGTCAGCAATTGCTTCTTCACCTTGTCAACTTAACTTCCCCAGACATGCCTACATCCCTTCCCCAACATTCCTCTCTCTCTCTCTGCACAGAAAAATAAAAAAAGGGCAGTGTCAGAATCTGGCATACACATGAGCCCATAGTGCAGCACACAGTCCTATGCACCATCCCCAGCAGTTCATTGCTGTTGATAAAATCACCCCCTATGCCACTGCTCCCAGAAAGAATCCCAGGCCTGACCTCTGGGGCAGAACTACCTGATGGGCCAGGTAGTGCAGGGGGAGCAGAAAATGTGCTGCCAGGTTATTGTCCACATTTGCTGGGCAATAGTGCTGTAGCCAGTAAAGATGGGGGCAGAATGATCCTGTGGGCCAGCCCTACCCTGCTGTGTTGTGGGACAGAAAAAAACAAAACAAAATAAAAAAGACATCCCCCTGAAAAAGAACATCCCTAAACAATAAAAAAATTTAAATAAAACAAAACCCACAAATAAAACAAAAAAGAAAGAAAAACATTAAAGAAGATAAGGGCTGGGATGAGAAAAAAAACAATGAAGGACATTAGTAACTTGGTATGTGATAGACAATATATTTATACAATTCTTTGACTCTATTTGACTACCATCTCCTAACAAATACATTTTTTACAGTTAAGACTGCACAGCTCATAACAGATGCACAGTATGCTACTGATTGAATTAGCAAACCTTGATGTATGCATATATTGCATATATGCATGCTCCAGTTACAGTGATATTACAGTTTACAGCAGCCCATTGGTGTCCCTAGTTTAGATGTCTAACATTACATTGCAATCCTGATGAAAACTTAATGGTATTGTATATTTGGGGAGTGTTGTTTTTGAACCCACAACTTCTGACTACTCTCTAATGCTGAACTGTTTTCCCATACAGACTAATGCATGCATACGTTCCTTTTACAGTTGAGGTTTGCATGTTCAATGTGATACAACTGCATAATAAACAAAAAAAGCTGTATTTACTGCTAATGTTACAATACCAGCATTGTTAGAACTTATACATACCACATGCATCTTATATCCATGCCAAACTTGCATCATGAGTGCGCTGATTCAGTGCTTTCTCTGTGATAGCTGTGAAAAAAAAAGAACAGAATAACATTATGAATACCAATCCTGACTAAATGTAGCTTGTAAGTCTCAGAAGTAGTCTGTGTAAGTGATATTTACACATCTCTGGGGTGCTCCCAGTTCCTACATTCCTCGATCCAATGCTTGAGGGTATCCCGCTTCCTCATTCAGTGGTTTCTGTAGTGATTTTTACACTGGTCACCAGTGTGGGGGATACTGGTAGCACTGGTTAAAGCCCTGTCTATTCCATGACTCTGACTTAGATTCCGGGCCATGTTCATTCACTAGGAGTCCAACAAACACTTTGGACTCTTGGACACCCCATCATTGAGCACGGAATTTCAAAACCTCTCCAGAAATGCCTTCCCTGTCTATCAGACAGCAAGACAAATGTAGAATGATGTTTTACTGCCAATTGCAGGTATTACGTTTACTGGATGAGCACACTTTTTTGTTTTGCAACATTTGAACGTGCTGCACATCACTTACCATTGTGCAAACACAGGCAATATGCTTGTGCAAGGCTAACTGAGGCAGAAGTTTTGCAAGTAATACAATTACATTAATTGAATGCATCCAGTGTCTATTTTTGGATGTCTGGGTCCTGTCTGCTATCTGGGTGGTCCAGACATCCAGTTTGTGCACTGTTGCTCTATGTACAAACCAGATGAGCATAGCCAAGCTCATTTGTGCTAGGCCACACATAGTGCAAACTCTGCCCCCTCCCATTATCCACCAAAGAAAAAAAGAAGAAGAAAAAAGGGACAAACATTTAAAATTAGGCAAATCAGTCTATAACATACACAGTAGAAAATGTTAGTACAGATGAGGTATGCCTCCAGAGGTCTGAATTTCAAATCTCACTCCAGTGCACCTTCAGAAAACATGATGGATGCCTTATCCATGTTTGCCAGACAAACACCTTGGCAGCAAACAAGTTGAAGTTATCCATCACACAACCAACTGCCACTGAATTCACACTGATATCAAGCCATCAGCTTTTATTTGCACATGTATGTTATGTATTAGATTTATATGTATTGCACTTAGTGATTGCACAAACTGTTAGGACTACTGATTGCCAATATACAACTCTGTCTTACGTGTCTATGTTGCTTGGACATTCATTAGTTATCTGATCAGTACTCAGATGCATCCAGTGTGAAAGCCAGTCTACCTCATTTACTTTAAAATGTGTGCTGATATTAACAGGGAATGGTATTATATGCAGTTGACATCAAATGAAGGCCAGGTCTGATGGTGCAAACAAGCATACACTGCTCTTTTGGGGGGGCAACAAAGGTGAATTCTTGTTATGGCACAATCGAGGGCACCCTGTTCCTTTGAGGTTGTTAGACCAAACTGAGCTCATGTTATGGCACCAACAAGCATATGTTGCTGTTGTTACTCTCCTTGTTTTGCATCATGACTGTTGGATCATGTGAGGGTCATACCTCTCAACTGTCCAGATTTTTTTGCAGAATATCCAGATGTTTCCACATATTTGTGGTCTGTTTCTCCTAAAATGTGTGTGTTTTTTTTGGCAAATCACTGGCAAATCATTGAGGACTGAATTCAGAAAATAATGGCAGACATTTGAGTTTCAAACTTCATATCCTTCATAAAAATGCTAATGCAAAACCTGTTATTCTATCAACTTTCTACGTTTGTAAGAGCAATATTTAAAAACTGTCTCTATTTGTGGGCCTTTGTCTCCCATTATTTGCAGCTTTGTCCCAATTTTTTGTTCTAACAGGTTGAGAGGTATGGTGAGGGTTGTAAAGTCAGAATTTGCAATGTGTCTCATTACTTTCTGACATCTCTCAGTAAAGATTTTCCATTGCAAATATATGATGCTAAACTGAGACCAGGCAATAACCATCATTACTTTGGAGAGGTATTAATGTTTGAATCTTTCATGCCTGACAGCTATTACTTTTTAATGGACACATACAAGTGAAATAACTCTCTGCTGTCACATGTTACTTTACTTTCTGTGCACTTCTCCCACCTTTTTACTGCTTACTGTACCACATGATGAAATACAAGGACATGCCATAATATTATTAAACATTAAAGTACATGTTCAGGACTTACCTTGTAAATGCTATGTCTATACTCCACATTTTTTGAAATCCCCAGGAAAAACCAGCATGACGTCCACATGGATGCTTTATAGATTGTTGAATAGCTCCACAAGATTGGTTGATTAGCATGCAATTCACCTGTTTATGTTGTAATTAGTATCTCTGAAACAAAGACTAAGACAGATGAAATCCATAATAATCTACTCCATTATAAAAAGGTAAATGTGTAGCTAGCCAAACTTATAGTGAAGAGACTTGCTACATGTTTGTGGCACTTCACCAAACCATTCTTCTTCAAGAGATATCTTTACAGAGAAGTATTGCACTCCAGCAGGTATACTCATGTTTTGTTACCTATCTAATACATATACTGGAATGCATTTAATAGTACTGTAAAGCAAAGAATTTTACACTTTTATCTCTGTGCATTAGTTAGAAGTGTAATGATGGCATGGGCTTGTTTGTCAAGCCATTTCAGAGGTACACAGGATTGAGAATACCTGAAAAGAGAATGTTGTGTGATAAATATGTAAACATTTCATGGCCAGGTCATTTGATAGCACTTTTAGGATATCAAAGATATTTTGTTAGCACAATGGATCCTTAGCCTGTTATTTTGTTTGTGGGGCCAATGATGAGTTACTACTATGGCACAAACTAAGATGGACTGTTTTATTAGGTGGGTGAGCATAGTTGTGTTACTGCTATGGCACAAACTAAGATATGTTTCTCTTGTTACTCTACTTGTTTTATAGCCTCCCTCTTGTTAGTTTTGGACATATGCAGACTCTTTCAAGTTTATCCAGGGGGGAATACTGACAGCCTTCCTTTACTGCTTTATCTGTAAACAGTTAATTTGTAGTTATATGATTCTTATATATATTTTCACTCTTTTTTCTTTTAGGACACAATGTCTGCTTGTCATAGGCCCCCCATTTACAAATGCTGAGAATGATATGATCATTGAGGCCTTAAGGCAAAATGCTGCAGTACTGCTGGCCAGGAGGTGGGCCAATATGGATGAGCGTACAGCTCTTCGGAATGAAATAGCGGCTAACATAAATTCTGTTGGGCAACACAGTCACACGTATGAACAGGTGCACCACAGAGCCACAGATATGATAACTGCTGCACGGAGACATGCAGCTGCAGTGGCATGTGATCAACATGTCACGGGCGGAGGCCTTGCTGCAGAACCCCATCTCACTGCCACTGAGGAATTCCTGGTGAACATTGCCACCCAGGGCATCTCCCGGCAATCCATGTCACAGTATGTTCTGGAAGTGGCCACCACTCTTGCATCACAAGAAGAGCTTACATATATGCTTTGTTAGATAATCATTAGAATACTGTAGCATAGTAAAATGATTTCAATAATTTCGATGTTTATGTCATTTGCTTTTTGGGTGAAGGAATTTAAGATTACTATAGTTATAAGCTTATTTTGAAGTTGTCAGCCACCTTCTTGTTGACATTTGAGTTACTGCAGATATAGAGGAGTAAATGTATTACTCCCTGTTTTACTGTTAAAGGTAATGATGTTGCCATTACCTCTTGCTTTACTTATTTCAGGATCATCAAGAATCCAGATATGTAGGCCTCCTGCAGCAGTTAAACCAAATACATTTATGTCAGTACTGTAGATAAATTTCAAGAAATCTCATACTGTATCCTACCAGGCCTGTTGCATGTATTGCTGTACTGTCTGTAATAGTGACAGCAGTATAAATTGTTTAGCATATATTACAGCATAGTAGCACAGGTATTAATGTATTCCTGTGTTTCTTCCCTTTTTATCACAGGAGATCATGGAAGTGGTACCGTGGCCCCTGTGCCAGGTGATGTCAGTGTCTCATCAGACTCTGATGATAATGGTGGCCAAAGTAAGGCACAGCTGGGGGTTGCAGAGGCTGAATCTGACACAGAGGTCGACATCCAGCAACCCACCCCCATTTTTCCCATACACAGCCAGTATGCCTATGTATCCCCAGTTCACTGAGACCACAGATATTGGACCGGTGGAGGGTGAGGACATTGACCAGGGATGTGTGGTTACTGCAGCTTCAGTTGCTGATGACAAAGCATTGGCAAGGTGCAATGCAGGAGGCTTGATGGGGTGCTTGGAGGAGGCCTGCATTCCCTTCTCCACTGGTGCAGGTGTCTCTTCGCATGTGACTTAACATATGTTTAGGGCCATCATGGATGTACAGTCTTATTCAGAAAGGCACTCCAGATGAATGTTCAGGATTGTAGATGTGGAACAGTCTGACATATATTACTGCCTCCATCATGTTGTTGGTTCATGGATCGGATGAATAACACATTGGAATGAGGAGTGTCTGTGATGAAGCAAGGGGAATCTGTCTTGCAATGTGCATTGTCTGTGATGGAACATCTGCTGGGAGAGGAATGTTGGCCTAATGGGCATAGGGCAGCAACTAGATCTGATGAGAGCCAACATGGCTATGCCCAATCAGATTCCCGTAGTGGCTGTACTTCCACTGCTCCAACAGGAAGTGTGCTGTCCACACCCAGATGTGGCAGGCCATGGGGTCATGGTCCTAGGTGTTCCTGTGAAGGGAGCATGTCCAGCAGACATCAGTCACCTTCAGGTGGTAGCCCTGCCTCTGACCTTGCATGTGGAGGTGGCAGTGCAACTCCTGGCAGACCTGTTTTATAGTAAGGGGTGACAAAGATGAAGTGTCAACTCTACCATGCATGGCTCACATCTGTCCAACATACAGACACATAGAGCTAGCACTGAGCTTGGCTGTGTTCATGCAGACACTCACACTTCAATGTCACATTGAGGGCAACTACACACACACAAACACACACACACACACACACACACACACACACACACACACACACACACACACACACACACACACACACACACACACAGACGTTACATGGTCCACATTGACTGCTTTCATTGCTTACTCATACAAACATTCACCAACGTTTGTGTCAGCCTAGGCCTCCTGTACCTCCTCACAATACCTTGTGCAAGTGAAGATAACTGCGCCATACTCATGTTTTCTATATTTTGGATTCAGAGATACTAAAGCTATGTGTCTGATGCACAGGGTGGCTATCTACATACATGATTAATAGATCTGCATGTGCGGGGTTGAACTGATGATTGTACCTCTTAGGTGTATTAGACTTGGCCAGTTATACAGATGCTAGCTCCAGCATTTCACTACTTTATAGTGGATACACTTATAAGGGTTGTGAAGTTAGAAACTGAAGTGTATCTCATAAATTTAAAACTTTTCTCTGTAATGATTTTTATCACAGACTTATGGTGCACATCAGAAATCACAACATCAGATTCACATCTCAGGATGGTACGTCAGCACCGTAGTCAAATCTCATCAAAACAGTAATATAGTATGTCACACAGCCAGCCCAGCTATCTAGAATTTTGTAAATAATTCTGTCATTTGTGAATATTGATGTGATTTATATAGAAGTGTGTGTAAAGTACTGAGCTAAAATGAAACCACAACATGCCCCATTGGAATATAACAGGAATGTACCTGCACTACTGTGACTGTTTAGATGTATATGTTTAATGGAAACTGGAACACAGGAGAATAACTAGAAACAAATTCAGATAAAATAGTTGAAATTAAATTGTTTGATAATTACATAATAAAAGAGAAGTTATCTTTCAGTATCAGTGCATAGCAGACACAATGTCTACAGCTAGAAGTTTTTTGTATTGTCCTGAAAGAGAAGTAATTACTAGGTTTGAGATGTAGAAGTGTTTTTAATTGTTTTATGACTTCCATGATTTTCAAACATCTGAGATATATGTATTTTTCACAGGGTGATGCTAAAAGGATGATAGTTTCTGACAAAGGGGGTTTAGCTTGGGAACTAAAGTCAGGTGATAAAAAGTGATGTCATTCAACCTAGCCCAACAGTAATAACTGATATTAATGTAAGAACTCTGTCAGAGAGGGACAGGGCATTTTGTAATTTGTCTTGGACCCAGCAAGAACATCCACTCATCACCACCTTCTGCACTTGCCTTGCTGGAAGTAAGTTTCTAGGGCTTAGTAAATATTTTATATACAGATAGGAACATAGTAAACATTAGTTTAGATGTTTTCTGTATTTATTTAAGACTAGCCTGCAATGTTGTTTTAAATATTTATTGTAATTTTGAACTCAGACATTACTGTGTTGATTTGCTGAGTATTGCCTTGTTCTTTTATTATTTATTACATATATTTAAACCTATCTTTGTGGCTGATATTTTGTGAGACATATTTAAGCTCTTACTTGCATATATATTTGGTGACATTGTACAGGCCACTCATAAATAGCCTTGCTATTGGTCAGACTACCATTTGGGTTATTAGTAACATTACACAGTAGGATTGGACACCCTTTGCTAAGGGCCTTTAGTAGCTGATAAAGACTTGGCTGGTGGCCACTGGAACTACCTTATAGTCTGGGCAAAAGGTGGCATAGTTAGTGAACTGGTGCCAGCCTTTCCCAGTTGTGTGTGCGTGCTTGTATATAACTCAAATCTTAAAGTGTGTGTGTGTGTGTGTGTGTGTGTGTGTGTGTGTGTGTGTGTGTGTGTGTGTGTGTGTGTGTCAGCTACTTGGGCTGGGACACAAAACACTGGTTAGACAGAGAGGATGCTGGAGGTCTTAGCTTGGTCACTCAGCTGAGATCTCAGCCCTATAGCTGTGCCAGTGGGGAGTCTTAATGGGGAGCTGGAGAAAGAGGGAGAAACCAGCCCCAGTCTGACTGACTGTGATCTCTGTGTGCCCTTAAGGGAAATTGCACTTTACTGTGTGTGCACTTGTCATCCTCCCAGTCTGTACATCTCCCACTGTTGCCAGTGGTGAGGATTGAGGATCCTTGATTACTGGGCCAGTGCAGGGTGTCACATATTAATTGGTTGGCAGTACTGGGATATCCACATCATATATTAATTGGCTTGTAGTGGTATGGATTTTGAATTCCTCTAGCCTGTAAACAGTGGTCACTAAGGAAGGTGTTTGTACTCTCAATCAGCCACACAGTGAACATTCAGAGTTTCATATCACAATGGTTTTATTTTTTTTTTTTTTGTTAGCTTAGTTAGTCAAGGAGAGCAGGCAAGCATGTCAGTAGAGTAGTATGGCAAGCTGACAAGGAGTCAGTTGGCTGAGATGTGCCAGGCTAAAGGACTGGCGCATGCCAACCAGACTAAAGCATAAATGATTGTAGCCTTGGACACAGCTGCATCACAGACCAGCAACCAGGAGAACAATCAGACTGGCATTGGAGATGTACAACTCTCAGAAAGTGGACAGTTCAACCTTTCCACAGTGGACTTAAAAATCCATGTGGCATTAAAGAGACTTGAACTGGAGGCCAAACATTTGGAAACAGAATCAGCAGAGAGACTGCAGCAGGAGAAACAAATGGAAATGGAAACAAAAGAGAAACTGAGATGTCTGGAAGCTGTGGAGAATGAGAGGCAGAGACAACATGAGAAGGAGATGCTGACTCTTCACCTGAGTCATGGAGGCAATGTGGAAGGGGGTAACTGAACCCCAGAAGCAACAAAGGTCAGTAAATGTCTTCCGCAGTTTATAGAAGGGGATAATTTTGATAGTTTTGTTCATATGTTTGAAAGGGTATGTAAACAGTATAATGTTGACCAAGGGCTCTGGGTATGGTCTCTGACCCCCTTACCCCATGGTAAAGCTGTAACTACTATTTCTAAATTGTCTGATACTGATTGCTTAAATTAGAATACTGTGAAGAATTCTCTTTTAGAATGTTTTAAGTTAACACCTGAAGCTTATAGAAAAAAGTTTTGTGAGCATAGACGCAAGGCAGATGAAAGTGTATCTGAATATATTGCTGAACTAAGCACTTATTTTCATAGGTAGGTGAGTGGATGTCAGATCACCACTTTTGAAGGGCTGGCAGACCTTTTGGTGAGGGAACAAGACCTTAGCACTTTGCCTGAGGACGTGAGAATCTGGTTAGCTGATGACAATGTAATACTGCGGATGAGTTGGGGAAGAAGGGAGACCTATACCTAGCAAGCAGAGCATCACTGCACAGGAAAGGGACACCCAATGCTGCTCATGGGTATAAGGGAACTCATGTTGGGCAGCCCAGAATGCCCCAACAGAGTCTGCCAGTAGCAGGTGAAGCCACTAGTCCAGGTACATGTCCAGGATAATGGGTTAAATGTTTTAAATACAACCAGTGGAGCCATGTAGCATATAGATATCCATGGGTCAATTTATTTTATTAATTGTCAGACAGAGAGAGGGCATTTTGTATTTTGTCTTGGACCCAGCAAGAACATCCACTCATCACCACCTTTTGCACTTGCCTTGCTGGAAGTAAGTTTCTAGGGCTTAGTAACTCTTTTTATATACAGATAGGAATATAGTAAACATTAGTTTAGATGTTTTATGTATTTATTTAAGACTATCTTGCAATGTTTTAAATATTATGTGTGATTTTGAACTCTGAAGTTACTGTGTTGATTTGCTGTGTATTGTCATTTGTTTATTATTTATTATTAAATATTTTTAAACCTATCTTTGTAACTGATATTTCTGAGACATATTTAAGCTCTTAGAGTTTTTGCATATGTATTTGGTGACACTGTATAGGCCACTCCTAAATAGCCTTGCTCTTGGTCAGACTACCATTTGGATTATTAGTAACATTACACAGTAGGATTGGACACTCTTTGTTAAGGGCCTTAAATAGCTGATAAAGAGTTGGCTGGTAGCAGCTGGAACTACTTTGTAGTCTGGGGAAAAGGGGGCATAGCTAGTAAACCTGTGCCAGTCTTCCCCAGGTGTGTGTGTGTGTGTGTGTGTGTGTGTGTGTGTGTGTGTGTGTGTGTGTGTGTGTGTGTGTGTGTGTGTGTGTGTGTGTGTGTGTGTGTGTGTGCTTGTATATAAATCAGATCTCAAAGTGTGTGTATCACCTACTTGGGCAGGGACACAAAGCACTGGCTATACAGAGATAATGCTGGAGGACTTAGCTTGATCACTCAGCTGAGATCTCAACTTTATAGCTGTGCCAGTGGGGAGTCTTATTGGGAATCTGGAGAAAGAAGGAGAAATCAGCCCCAGACTGACTATATTCTCTCTGTGGTCTTAAGGGAAATTGCACTTTACTGTGTGTGTGCTTGTCATCCTCCCAGTGTGTATGTCCCCCAATGTTGTTAGTGGTGAGGATTGAGGTTCCTTGATTAATGGGCCAGTGCAGGGGCGTTACACAGTATAATGGTATTTTTTGCATTTGCATTACCATAGGTTTATAGGTTCATAGGATGTTACTAGGCTATTGACCTGATGGTGCTTAGAAGCCTAGCCATTAAATCAAAATATAATACTCAATGACAGATATTGTGTATGGCCAAGATTTGTCTAGCAAGGACAACCCATGTCCAGGTGAGAAGCAGGGGGAAATCCAGGGCAGAAATTAACAGTTTCACATCAAGTCATCCAGGCTGTGCTTAAACAGAGTCATGGAGGTGCTCTGCTTGACATGGTTTTGAATCCTATTCTAAAGGAGTGAGAGCCTATGACAGATGTATCTGTCTCTCCAGCATGTCCTATATATGTCATAGTCTACATTGAGGGCTCTAGAACAGCTAACCGTAGTCTCTTATGACATATGCAGGGGCAGCATTTTCATCACATTTGGGTCAGAGATAGCCCCGTAAAGCATACGTACTTTGCCTCAAAGCAGTCTATATGATACTGTGTACAGTGACTACTACTTCAATCTGTCCATATAAGACACATGTTTGAGACCCTGATTTTTATTAATTTAAAAACTCTGAGGTTTGTCAAGTTTCTCCAGGTGTCTGGTACAGTACATACCAAAGGGAGCATTATATTCAAGAGTAGGCCTGAGGAAGGATGAGTATAGGGCATTTAGAACCTAATGCGATATTGCTGGAATGCCTTTGCTAATCTGATGCAAGATGTAGAATACCTTCCTCAGCACAGTAGACATGTTGCAGTTGACTTGTGTTCCCAGGTCTATCAATGCAGAATTGGAGATTAGGGTACTCTGGGTTATGTCATAATAAGCAGGAACAGTGTTACTAGTTAAGGAAATGATGATGCATTTATTTGAAGTTAGTTTAATAGCATGGCTTTGTCATCAGTCATTATTCTGTGTAAGGCCCTTTTGAACAGTGCTGACATTGTTAGGATATTCAGTGATAGCACCTAAGTTGCAGTCACCCACAAACTTGGTTAGACACAGACCCTCTCTTTTGGTCTGTACTTCTGGGAAGTCTATGGCAAACAAGAGTGGGCACAGCACTGACACTTGTGGGACCCCAGAGGTGACAGGTCTGCTGGTAGAAGTGAACTCTCCCACTTTGAATTAGTGTCATTGGTCTGTGATCCAGTTTGCAACCCACCTGACAATATAGGAGTTGATATTCATCTGGGTTAATTTCTCACTGAGGCACAAATGTGAGATTGTGCTGAAGGCCTTGGCCAAGTCAAGACAGACAAAGTCAAAGCTGTGCACACATGCTACATCTCTGGTCACATTATTGAATTCCACCAGGTTTAGCAGGCACAGACTATCCTTGAGAAAACCAAACTGGAATAGATGTACTGTTTGGAGGTCAATTATGTTTTTGTATCTGACATCCTTGAAAATCCATTCCATTGCCTTACAGTTGAGGCTGGTTAAACTTAAGGGGATATAAGTATATGTGTATGTTCCTGATCATCCCTTGTGTAGTGGGGGAGGAATGTTCTCTGATTTCCAAGCTGTGTGGCTAAAGGCAGTGTTCAGACTGTGGTTGAATAGGGTGCCTAGTGAAGTAGCTCGCTGTTTAAGAACACTAAGAATGCATGCCAGAATGCCATCAGGTCCCATGGAGGCTATGTTCCTAGCCTTGGAGAGAGCAGTGATTACTTGCTCTTTGTAGAAGCAGTTTGGAGGTGATGTGAAGACATGGTTTGTGGTAAGCTTGGGGGTGGGGGGTGAATTTTTTAGGCAACCCTGTCCACTAACAGGGTTGCAATTTACACTGGGATAGTGTGTGCAACACCATCCACAATTAGTTCAGCACACATTTGCATTCTATATTTAAGGTTGCAGACATAGCAGAAGAAAGCTTTATGGTCATCCTTGGCTATGGTTTCTAAACATTTTGCATAGCTACTCTGTGAGGATTTTACAAGGTATCTTATTTGCTTGTTTAGGCTGGGATAGTCACCTTCCAGTTCAGGATTCAACTTTTGTATTTGTAGATAGCAGCTTTGTTTGCTTACTGTATATTCAAGTCATGACAGACATCCATCAGCATGGTTTGCACTTACGTGAGGATCTTTCTTTGAGCCTATCAGGTACGTCTGTGTCTATGCATTTGTGTAGATGTTTATACAGAGCATCAGGGTAAATCTTACTATAGCTGTCAATGTTCTCTGTGAAAACTTGAGTTTGGAAGTAGATTATACCATCCTTTAGGAAGGTGTAGTTTCCTTGGAAGATGTTTTTTAACCTGACTTCTCATTTTGGTAGTTCTGCACCTATTGCTAATTCAAAAAAGACTGCTTTATGATTGGATTTAAACAGTGTAGGACCTACACATGAGGGTTTGCATTGGTCAATCATATTTGTGAAGACCAGGTCTAGAATATTAGAGACCCTTATGGGGTGATGCACTCTTTGTTCAATGGCATATGAGTTACCAAAGTCCAGGAAGCATCATGCAAGTGAGTTTGCCCTCCTATATGTTTCACAATCAATGGCGGTATAGTTGAAATCATCCCTGAGTCGGTTGTTTTGTTCTAAGTAGTTTTGTTCCAAGTAGTTATAAATAGGCTGTATGGACTTTCTTGTTCATGGAAGGGGACATATAACTGGTGATAACATAAAGGGGTTTCTTAGCCATAGTAAATTGGACTTGCATTAACTTCATTGACCTATCTTGCCTAAGCATTCTAGAGGCATTGTAGCCTTGCAAGGCCAGGGTACTTACTGTAGCCTTGAACAGGGTTTCTGTGACTGCACAGATGTCAACAACTTCCAGTGAAAAGAGTGCTTACAGAGAGTGCAGTTTCAGATGTGAACTCCTACAGTTTAGCGGCATGACCCTTACTTTGCTGAATTTGTACATTTTCACACTGAAAAATCTACTTTTGTGAGCTTACCTAATAAAAGCATTATAGTGGAGGTAAGTACCTTAGCCAGCAAACAAATGTCTAGAGGTGCCAGGTGAAGTCCATGTCTTGCAAAGCAGAGTGGTCTATCCACAATGTCATCCCACTATGACAGGAACTGTAGTCCCTTAGAATGACACCAGAAACTTAACAACCAATTTCAGTAAATCATTTGTTCTTTATATTGTGGTATCATCCAAGGAGAGTTGCTCAAGCATAGGGACATACCTGCCTGGGACACATATTCAGAGAACTTAATCATGTCTCCATATATTACATAGACATACTTCTGAAGTTGTTCATGCCAACACCAACTATGATGGATTAATAGTGGACTTGTGGAGAGATTTTATTGCATGTGTGATGTGACAACTACTTATGCCAGACAGCTGATGCTAAACTTCTCCTTGTTTAAGCTGGTGAGTGGGGTATCTGTATATCTCACTATACAGTCAGTTATAAGGAAAACCTTTGGAATAGATGACCATTGCCTTAAGCACTTCTTGGATTAGACACTGGTGCTACTTTTTATGTATATTGTGTGCTTTGGGTGCAGTGTTAGGTGTAGCATGTTTGTGTTTTGGATGTTTCAGCTGTTTAGGTATGTTTCGCATAGTACCTCAGCAGACAATGGTTTATGTGTTGGGTACATATTATGAGTAGCAGTCAAGGTGTGTGAGCTTACAACCTGTTTAGCATTGCTGTTATGGACACAAGACAGTAGTGATTCAAAATTCTTACTGTAGGTGGATCTCTCGCAAATGGTACTTCAGTGACTTTGGAGTATAGGTTGTCAGTTTACATGAGGCATTATCTATATTGAGTCAAAAAACACCTGTCAACTAGGCTACCAGGAGAAGCAGAGGGAAACTGATAGGTCATAATGTGAGTTTTGAACCTGGTATCTGCATAGAGAATTAAAAAAAGGATGGGGATATACAATATGGTGCTATTTTAGGGGGCACTAACTTATGGGGTATACAGTAGGAAGTCTATCCAAAAGGGGATCTATAGTTCTGTTATGGATAAGTAAGATGTAAAATTTCTGCTTATTTAATTGAACTCCTGACAGCTATGTTGAGCTGTTGAAGATCTGTTCTGCTAGACAGCATCAGATGATTTTCATGGAAAAATAAGTTTATTGGCATTCATGCATGTATAAGCACAAAGAGTTAAGCCCTCTGAATGAAAGCAAGAGCAGAGCAGCTAAGGCAATGAAACACTGTTAAAGTTCAGACTGAGACCGTAAACACTAACCTTCAAATATATAGTCCTACTGTACATTCCAGCCACAAGGATTCAGGGTGGTTTTCTCCAAAAGCAGGTGTCATGATGTTTACTTATAATTACTCAAACAGAACTGGACTCAGCCAGTCTGAATCCAATGTATAGTGCTGGCAACAGAACTGCAACAGAATAAAAGCAATAAATGTCAGATTGTTTGTTCATTACATTACATATGCAGCAAAGTCAAAAGCAGCACTACATTTTCCAAAATTAACCATAGCAACAAAATCAAAGAACAGAACTTAATTTTTCTTACATAAGTAAAAGCAGCATCTGGACATCCCACAGGACTTTTGCTTCATAACACAGTGCCTAAAAGCAGTGGCATGATGTATGTGCAGAGTCTTAAATAGGATGAGATGACATCTGCCTGGCCTCCAGGCCAGTGAGTGCCCATGGCCTGGTGGGATGACTACATATACAATAATCTGATATAGCCAATCACATCAGCAGTGTCTGTTGAAGACCAGACAATAGTGTCCCATAGACTGCTGTAAAACAGTCTCTGTAATGTCTAGCAGCAGCTCACCCCCCCAGTTAAATGCAGTGAGAATAGAACCCCTACCTATCTAAGAACACAGGCTATAGAACACAGTATTTAACATACGCACCACAGCACAAGTCTAATTTTAACATGACTGCTGGTGAACTTATAGTAGATGACATGGCTCTAAAACACAGTATTTAACATGCGCACCACAGCACAAGTCTGATTGTAACATGACTGCTGGCGAACTTATAGTAGATGATATCAGCAGGCGATGTGGGAGACAAGAGGTTGGAGGCCTGCATGAAATGGATGCTTGTACAAGTACCAAAACACTGGAAAACCATGCCATTGGAGAAGTAACTGTGGAATACACATTTTTACTTTTCTTTCTGGAAACAAACACACAGTTGACTGCAATGAAAATAAAATATCTACCTAGCTAAGATACACAGGCTACAGAACACATAACTTAACAGAAGTGCCACAGAATAAGTGTGGCTTGGCGTGTGTCAAACAACACTTTAGAGCTGATTAAATCAGCAGTGTCTGTTGAGGCCAAGATAAGTGTATAAGAGCCCCACCTGCTGGTGTAAAATGCTCTCTGTAATATCAAGTAACAGCTCATATACACACACACACACACACACACACACACACACACACACACACACACACACACTTGATTGGAGTGAGAAGAGAGTCCCTACCTAGTTAATTACACAAACTACAGAACAAACAAACGACAGGCTAAGGAGCAAAACCAATGAAATAAAATAAAATAAAAACGTTTATTAATTTAAGATGAAGCGCTTTTCGTCGCCCACATTGAGGCAACTTCTTCAGATAACAAATTGTTGCAGCACCACCATTTTATAGCCTAATCAAATCATGTGATACAAACATTGTATCAATGCTACAAAAAGTAGTACCCACTAAATTTGTAAATATATGAATATATCTCATTAAAACATAAACCTGTAAATCACACAACTACCTAAAATAACAATAACAAACTGCTTTTACAAAATTTGCCAAGCAGATCTGTATAACTCATCAAGTCATCTTTTTAAGCGACCGTATGTAAATTTACACATAGAGTTATAAATTTGTAGTAACATCTGATATCTATTACTTAACTGTACTAAAAACTATTAAATGTAAGGAATGTCCATAAATAATTGTTAGAAATATGTTTCATTATACAATTTAAACTACTATTAAACTAATAATACATAAACATTTCTAACAAACATAATTAATATTATAAACATATATAAAAATAAATACAAAACAAATACGTATTATATATAAGAGCCTATCTATTAAGGCTCCTGAGTTTAAGAAGACATGCTACACTACAGAACACAGAACTTAATGCAAGCACCATAGAAGAAGTCTGACTTACACAGGAGTGCAGGTGAACGTATAGTAGATCAGCAGGGCATGTGCAAGACAAGAAGTTGGGAGGCCTGTGTGAAATGGATGAGCAACTATCAAAATGATGGCAAGCCATGCCTTTGCAGAAGATAACTGTAGGATAGCACATCTATTCTGCTGACTAGAGACATACACAGGCACCTACCAAGCCAACCAAAGTGAGAACAGAACCCCCACCTAAGTGCACAGACTACAAAACAAGGCATTTAATGCAAGTGCCAAGAAAGAAGTCTAACTTATGTTGTAGTGCATGTGAACTTATAGTAGATGAGATCAGCAGGCCATGTGAGGGACAACAGCTTGGGAGGCCTGCATAGGCATATAGCTTCATAGATACAAATGAAGCTACTAGCCTAATAGCACTAGGGTTTGTAGAAGCCAAGCTATGTAGAAACACAAGTACCCTTACTGAACATAGTTGGATGGTTGTTTTTAGCAGACTATGTTTGTGAGCAGCACCAGCTCAACCTGTCCATGAGGGACATACGGCCAGCTCAGAGGCAACTATACAATCACCCTACCAGTAGTCAAGGTTGTTTTTGAACAGAGTCATTGAGGGGCACTGCTTCACACATAGTGGGAGTCTATTACAGCCTTTGGGGTGGCACCTATGTCCTTCATAGGTGGGTCCAGTTGTTGCTGCTCACAAAAACGTATCTAAATATGCTTAATAAGTGTATTTGTGTTTTTACACAGCTAGGTTTCTATGGCATCATGTATAGTGATAACTATGTACTCCTAAAACTTATCAACACAGTATGTGAGAGATGCAAGTATACAATAAATCTAGAATAAATGCTCTCTCTTCTAGGTAATAACGAACCAAATATCAAAAAAGTTGTCAGTACACACACTTCACCTCCTCAACAAACAAAGTGCACAACAGATAAATCCACATATGCAAAGCTACTCATTAGAAGCTTACCGAAAGTGCAGAGACCTCACAAATGCACACCTTCTGCACACGTCAGTCCAAACTGAAAACACTAAACATAAAAACAAACATATGTGTCTCACCCATTAAGCCCTTAAGGCAAAACATCTCAAAGCCAATATCTTCATCATAGGTGAATCCATAGTGAGACACGCAGATGTCTCCCTCACCACATTGTACAAGGAGAAAGTCACATTCAGCTGCCTGTCAGGTACCAGGATCTGCAATGTCGTGCATGCACTCAGGTCTCTCAACAACAACCACAGTTACACTTCTGTCTTACTCCATGTTGGAGTAAATGACTTGAGACATACCTCACTGGATTATATGAAGAGAGATAAGACTGACCTCTCAGATTATATGTCCCAGACAGGTATGTCCATAGCCCTATGCAGCATTCTACCTTCTTCCAGGATGATGTCTCAATACAAACAAAATAATTATTGACTTTAACAATTGGTTTAGCTACTGATGGCACTCCAGTGGGATCCAGTAGTTGTCAGGCTGGAATGATATGGTCAATAGACCATGCTGCATTGCCAGGGATGGTCTTCATCTGTCACCTATTGCCTTTTGGTTACTGGCCAAGTTACTTGTTCCCCAGTAGTGACTTTTTTAGGCAATGTCATAAGAACAGACTTTCTGATGTAAAAATAGTCCACCAACATGAGCCATGAAACCACACAGTGCCTTCCTGGACCTACTTGAGTCACTTATAATACAGCTAAACACCCTAGGCATGGGTAACCTTAACTATCCTTCCATCAATTTGGATACATATATGAGCTCAAACATGCTCGCCTTAAGGTTCCTGCACTTTGCACTTTGTAAACATGAATGCTCTGTAACAGTTAGTCTACACAACCACAAGGGGCTTAAATGCCCTTGACCTACTACACGCCAACATGAGAGAAGTATAGTTTCAAATCTACTGCCACCACTAACAGTAAGGACTTCTATATGGAAGTGTACACAGATGCCCTGTATAAACACCTATACAAGTGTCTAGACTTAGCTGTACCAGAATGGATCAAAACTTGCTCATAAAAAAGCTGCCCTGGTGGAACAACAACAAGAGAAAGAAACTGATGTCCAGGAATAAGAGGGAATAATCTCAGCAGAAGAAAACCCTCCATGGCTAGAACAAGCAAATTAGACATATTATAAAGTCCTCTAAAGCTAATTACAAAATTAAATTAGCATCCATAGCTAAGGACAATTGCAAGGTATTCTTAAGCTATGTCTGTAATTTAAAAAGGAAGGCATGTCTTTGCACCAAATTCAGAGTGGATGGTACCTCTCATACTGAACCTGAGAACATAGCCAACATGTTAGCAAACAGGTATGGCAACAATTTCACACCCCTGTCTCCACTGATCATGCCACTTAGCATACATGTCAACAGTTCTCTACCTATTATCTCCAAATAACCAGTCATAACCGCACTTGTCAATGGCAAAAATCAGCCTCTATGGGACCGGATAACATCCCAGACTGCTTACTAAATAGTCAAAAACAAGAGCTAACAGAACCACTTGGTACTGTCTTCAACCACAGTCTAAATACTAGCTTTGTCCTGGAAGAGGAGAAAACAGCAACTGTAATACCCTTGCACAGAGGGGGTCCTTCAAACAATCCAGGGAACTATACACCCATAAGCCTGACCAGCCTTGTCTGTAAGGCCAAGGAGGGAATCATCTTGGACATTATCAACAAGGACCTTCAATCTCTTCACCAGACTCACTTTGGCTTCATCAAGGGCAGATCATGCTTGTTAAACCTAGTGGAATTCTTCAAGAGTGTCACCAAAACCGTGGATAAAGGCAAATCAGTATATACTGAGTATCTGAAATTGCTCAAGGTATTTGACACAATGCCCATTGAGGCATCATTACAGAATTCATCAACCTTGGGATTAACCCACACATCATTAGATGGGTAGCCAACTGACTCACAGAACACATACAGTCGTAGGTGGGATTCCATCTTCACCAGCAGACCTGTTACCAGTGGTGTCCCACGAAGGTCTGTGCCAAGCCCCCTACTGTTTAGAATGTATTCTTCATAAAATCAGGTGAAAAAAGATGGCCTGTGGCTCAACAAGTTTGCTGATGACTGCAAACTGGGTGCAATCAATAAATCCACAAACAATGTCAATATGCTACAAAAATGTGCTTACAAACATATATGATTGTTACCAAAGCCAAAAACTTAAAGTTAACTCAAATACTGCACTATTATCCCTTTCAGCAAAGGAAAAGTCCATGCAAATTACTTTATCAATGATACCCCTCTGTGTTCTTACCCAATGGTGAGAGATTTGGAAATGCAGGTTGATAGCAACCTCAACTGTGATCAACATTGTCCCCAGTGGTAATGAAGGCTCTTTACATTGCACACCTCATAAGTGAGGGCATAGCATCCAAGACTGAGGATGTTATAACTCCACTGCACTCCTCCCTCATCAGAACAATAATAGAGTACAATGCACCCTTTTGCATGGTCTAGGGACATTAACCTAGCCTGTGAGTCCAACTTCAACAGAACATGCTGGAGAGACAAATATGTCTCCCAGAGATTGCGACTCCTATGGAAAAACTCACAATTTACATGAAACTGAGCACCTCAATGACCCTGTTTAAGAGTAACTAGGACATCTGGATGGGAAAGCATAGATTTTCTCCAGGGGTTTCACCTATGTCACTCTTAGGCATGGTCAACCAGTGCTGACCATGGATTCACAATTATGAAGTATATATCTTGGTCTATATGCACACAATGGTATGACTTCAGTAGGCTTGACAAGGCCCTAGGGCCATTAGCCTAGTAACTGCCTATGAATCTATGAACCTAGGGCCATTATACTAGTAGCCTTGTATGAGCCTATGAAACTATAAACCTATGCAGGCCTGCCAACATCTTGTCACACACATAGGTTCCTAGTTTCATAGGTGAGTACTAGGATAATGGTCCTAGAGCCAGCACAAGCCTAGCCCAAGAATATTCCCAGTCATTCTGTTGCCAGATGTTAGTTTCCTGTGCCCCTATTGAGCAAGGCTGTTGAAGTGATCCCCGGGGTGAATTTCCTGTTACCCATCCACTTGTCAAGATTTTTCTTGAAGAGCTCTGATTGACATGAACAGGGAGTTTATTGCAGAGTATGGGAAGTCTCCGGGTTAGGAACCTGTCCCTCCAGCAGGTTCTGTTTATTGTGGTGATGAGGTTGAGCTCTTTGGAGTGTATAATGCCAAGGGATTGAGACTTTTTCAGATGAAGCTTGTCTAGCAATACTGGATCAGACATGATTTTGTATGCTAAGCAGAGATCACCTCTAAGTAGGCATGGGATGCTATTGTTATGTACTATACGTTCAGTTGCAGGTCTTACAAAATTTAGACTTGTGCCATGGTGCTTGCATTACAGATTATGTTCTGTAATCTGTGCACTTAGATAGGCAGGGTTCTATTCTCAGTGTAGTCAACTGTGTGTGCGTATGTGCTCTTGCTTGACATTACAGAGAGCCTTTTACCACAGCATGTGGGACACTGTTATTACCATATTCTCAATGGACACTGCTGATGTCATCAGCTATATCACATCCCTGGATATGCAGTCATCCCACCATGGCATGGTCAGACAGTGGCCTGGAGGCCAGGCAGCCATCACCTCATCCTATACCAGACAGATGACAGTAACTTTAATTTTAATCTCTCCACATGCATCATGCCATGGTTTGTAGGCCCTGTGTTATCTTCCTGAGAAAGGCTTTGGTCTCTCCAGTTGCTGCACATGTCTGTAGAGGCACATGCAAAAGAGAGCATTATACTCTATTACTGTTCTCATGAGGTTTGACTACAGTATTGTCATACAATTCTAAGATCTGAATATGATGGCGTGACTTACGATGTGCACCATATATTTGTTTTGGAAGATCATTAAAGACAGAAGTTAGAAAGTAATGATATAAATTGCAGTTTCTGACATCAACACCCTTCCAAGAGCATTCACTATAACATTGTTAAATTTGATGCTATCAACTGTCTAGCTTACAAAGGCCAATATAAGTCAAAGGTCCAATGACCAGTTCAACAACACAAATGCAGCTATACTAAGCACTAATTTAGTCATGTACTCTGAGTATCAGACACAGCTTTTGTATCTCTGAACCCAAATGATAGAAAACAGGGATATGGCACAGTTATCATCACTTGCACAGGGTGTTGTCAGGGGGCAGGAAGGCTAGGATGACACAGAAGTTTGGTGAGTGCATGTGAGTAAGAAGGAGAAGAAGGCATACATTGGAATAAAACAACAAATTGCCAGTGAAACAAAATGAGTAACTGTTTTGTGTGTGTGTGTGTGTGTGTGTGTGTGTGTGTGTGTGTGTGTGTGTGTGTGTGTGTGTGTGTGTGTGTGTGTGTGTGTGTGTGTGTGTGTGTGTGTGTGTGTGTGTGTGTGTGTGTGTGTGTGTGTGTGTGTGTGTGTGTGTGTGTGTGTGTGTGTGTGTGTGTGTGTGTGTGTGTGTGTGTGTGTGTGTGTGTGTGTGTGTGTGTGTGTGTGTGTGTGTGTGTCTGTAGAGGTAATCCATGGTGAAGCTGATGTGTGAGTGCCTGCATGAACACAGCCAAGTTCTGTGTTAGCTCTACATCTTGGTCTGTCAGACAGGTGTGAGTCGTGCATAGTAAAGGTGGCAGCTGAAGTGGTTCATGACCAATTGGTTACTGGGGAGAACTTGCTCTGTCAGGGAGTTTCACTGGCATGTCCATGCCCACGGTCAGATGCAGTGCTGCTACCTCAACATGACTGATGTCTGCTGGATGAGTTCCCTACATGAGGATGTCCAGGACCATGATCCCATGCCCTGCCATGTCTAGGTGTGGATAGCAGACTCACTGACAGAGCATTGGAACTACTGCCATTATGGGACCATGATCAGTCACTGCCACATTGGCTGACAGCAGATGATGTGGCTGACTTACACCCACAAGGATACCTTTCCTCTCCCAGCAGATGTTCCATAACAGGCACTGCTCATTCCATGACAGACACCCCTCAGTCTGTCACAGACACCCCTCATTCCAGCATGTCATTCATTCAATCCAGTGACTAGGCAACACAGTCAAGGCAGCCATACATGTCAGACTGTGCCATATCCACAACTCTGATCATTTGTCTGAAGCACCTATGGGAACATGACTATTATTCCATGACAGGCCTAAAAATATGCTGAGTAGCATGGGAGGTGACACCTGCACCAGATGGAGAAGGGATAGCAGGCCCCCTTCAAGCACCCCTATTAATCCTCCTGTGTGGCACCTCACCAATACTTTGGCTATGGACAGACAACAGGCATTGAAGCCCCAGTAGCCACACTTCCCTGATCAATGTCCACACCCTCCACCTGTCCAATATCTGTGGGCTCAGTGGACTGGGTAGGCATAGCCCTACTGGTTGCATCTGATGGAAATGCAGGGGATGGCTGTACTTCAACCTCTGTGTCATATTCAACCTGTGCACCCCTGACTGTGCCTTAGTTTGGCCAGTATCATCATTAGAGTCTGAAGATCTGCTGACATCAGGTGGCATAGGGCCCACACTCCAACTCTCATGATCAACTGTGATAAAAAGCATTGAACACAGGAATACATTAATACCTGCATGACTATTGTGCAATATATGCTAACAACTAAGAGTGCTGACACTATTACAGACAGTACAGCAATACACACAACAGGCCTGAGATGAAAATCACAAACTACAATATTTCTTTAAATTGCTCAGCACTACTGACATAAAAATATTTGGCTTACCATCTGCAGAAGATGTACTGCACTGCATTCCAAACAGTCCAGAAAAAGTTAAGTAAGACGTAAGAGCAATATCATCACAATTAACAGTAACACAGGAGGTAATGCATTTACCCCTGCAAATGTGCATTCACTGTACTTTGAACAAGAACATGGCTGACAACTCCAAGCTAAGCTTATAGCTGTAGCAAACTTCACTCCCCCACAAAACAGGACATGTTGATACAGAATTAACTTAATCATTTCAGTTGTTATACTATACAAGAGTTTTCAATTGTTGAGTTATCAAAGCATACTTGGAAGCTCCTCCTGGGATGCACTTAACTGTGTCGGGAGGTGTACCCACATCCAGGACATGCTGTACTGCACTTTCCTGGGAGTTGTCTGGATCTCTCAGATTGGAAGGAATTCTTCATTGGGGGTTAGTGGTGGTTCCCTAGCAGGCCCATTCCAGTAACCAATTGGTCACGGACCACTTCAGCTGCTCACCTCCTTGCAGATGTTATCATGTCAGTCACCCTGTGGTGCACCTGTTCATATGTTCTGCCATAGCCACCCACAGCACTGACATCACAAGCAATCTGCTGCCATATTCACATCCTACAGGCCATATCTCACTCTCTTTTTTTCCAGGAGAAAAGCACCATGTTCTCGAAACCCATCGACTATGACTTGGTTTTCAGCATCAGTGAAGGGGGTTCTCCATGTATTGACGAGTCTGAATGACATACTTGTAGGTGTCCTAAAATATAACAGAGGTATAATACACATAAGTATCACATGACTACAAAATAACTGTTTCCAGATAAAACAGAAAAGGTAGCCAGTCAGTATTACCCACTGGAGAAACATAAAACAGTCTAATGATGTGAAAATACTAACAACAGGTAAGATGCAAAACAAGGAGAATAACAAGAGCAACATGTCCTTGTTTGTGCCATAACAGTAAGTCACCTTTGCTCCCCTCCAAGAGAACAGTCCATTCTTGTTTGTGCCATAACAGTAACTCATCCTTGCCCCCCCCCCCCCAGAGAACAGGCAAATGACCCATTTTGCTAACAAAACCACTTTGAAATGCTAAAAGTGCTATCAAAAGTCTTGTCCCTGACACGTGCATATTTATCACACAGCATTCCATGTTCATGTATTGTCAATCATGTGTACCTCTGAAATGGCTTGACAAACAGGCCCATGCCATCAGTACACATCTAACTAATGCATGCAGATAAAAGTGTAAAAGCCTTTGCTTCACACTATTCTTAAATACATTCCAGCATATGTAGTATGTAGGTAACAAATTAGGAGCATAGCTGCTGAAGTCTAGTACTCCTCAGTACAGATATATCTCAAAGAAAAAGCATTTTTGCAGTCTTCCACACATATATACAACTTTCTTCACCATTAGTTTGGCTAGATGCATGCTTACCTTTTTATAATGATGTAGATTATTAATGGATTGCATCTGTGTTTGTCTGTGTTTCATAGATGCAGATGACAGCATAAGCAGTTGAATCACATGCTAATCAACCAATCCAACACTGTGGAGCTATTCAACATGCTATAAAGCATCCATGTAGCCTCCATTCTGTTTTTTTCTTAATATTTCAATACCACTGGAGTAGAGAGAAGGAAATTTTAAAGGGACACAATGCTAGGGGCTGCTGCAACTTTGCTACATATATATATTCTGCAGGCTGAAGCCAATGCTGCTGGTGCTGGTGACAATAGGCCTCGGCCAAGAAGGAAAAGAGTGTTCAGTCAGTTCCAGGGTAACTTTTCAGATGTTACATGACATAGAGATTGTAGAGCTCTTACATGGTGGAGAGGGACACATTATAACAACTCTGTGAGCTCTGCCGCCCTCAACTCAGAGGCAGATCCAACAGATGGGAATCCATCCCAGTGGAAATTAAGGGATGTGTATCCCTTAGAATATTAGCTGCAGGTTTCTTTCAAAAAACAACTGGGGACATGATGGGCGTGTCACATGCATCAGCATCCAGAATCCTCCACCAGTTCCTGGATGTTACACTTATACATGCAAGTGAGCACATATGTTTTCCCCACTGTTCTGAGGAGAGGGCCAGCAGTATGCAACAATTCTACCAGCGAGCACACTACCCTGAAGTACGAAGTACTGGATGTCATAGACTGCACTTATATACACAATAAGGCACCACTTGGTGAGCAGGGTAGAATCTACATGAACTGCAAGGGACACCACCTCCATCAACTGCCAAGTCATGTATAATGCCAAGGGAATTATCTTGAATGTGTGTGCTGGCAACCATGGCAGTTATCATGATTCCCATATCTGGTACAGCTATGATGTGCACTTCTGATGGGTGTCATCAACAATGGTTCCAGTGCATAGCCAGCATCCCATAAGGTCATTTAGTGAGGGCTGCTGGCTATGCATGGAACTGTGACTAATGACCCCCATCAGAAGTGCACACACACCCATGGAAGAATGCTATAACGAGGCACATGCACAAACCAGAAACATCATAGAACATATGTTTGGGCTGCTGAAGTCATGGTTCTAGTGCTTAGATGCATCTAGTAGAGCCCTACAGTATAATCCATGCACATGTACACAAATATTTACAGTATGTGCTATGCTGCAAAATCTGATCCTGCAGAAACTGCTGCAGCAGGATCAACAAGGAGAAGGGCCACACTTCCCCCCACCAATGCCTAGGCCACCACAGCCACAGTCACAGGAAGACTTGGATGGGTAACCATCAGCTATTGTGGTTGGAGGAAGATGTATGCATGCTCAATATGCCCTTGCTTTGGCTATGAGACAATGCTTTACACATTCACTGACCACCTAGGGGCATAATACCATTCTCCTACTCACATACATATAGTAAAACTGATGCCAGGCAACTCACACAATCGTCACCTCCCCATGTATTGGCTGTTTACTGCTTGCATCAGAGTCATGCCTGAACTAAAACTGTGCCAACTGCTGCATTTGCAAGGTAAATCCTGAACCTACAGTGTATATTTTAATAATATTATGGCATATCCTTGCACTTGTTACAGTAAGCAGTTAAAAGGTAGGAGATCTGTACAAACATTACAGTGACATGACAGCAGAGACTTATTTGACTTGTATGTGTCCAGTAGTAAGTAGTAAGCCTCAGGTATCAAAGTTTCACACAGTCATACTTCTCAAAAGTACTGATAATCACTGCATGCCCTCAGTTTAGTACCATACATTTGTACTGGAAAATCACTGAAGAGAGAAGTTAGAAAGTAATGATACACATTGCAGTTTCTGACTTCATAACCATCACAAGATCAAATGACAGGGAGGATGCAAAACAAGGAGAGTAACAAGAGCAACATATCCTTGTTTGTGCCATAACAGTAACTCATCTTTGCTCCCCCTCTAAAAGTGCAGTCTATGCTTGCTTGTACCATCCTACCTACCCTTTTGTTGTTTGCAAATGCATATGATATTACTATCAGTTAATATCCTTACACATTTTAAGGGTAATGATACAGCATGACGTACAGACTGCATGTCTCAGAGTGCTGGTCAGATAACTAATGAATGACCAAGAAACACAGAAATTTGCTGCATATTACCAAGCAGTAATCATAAAAGGTTGTGTGATCCCTAAGTGCACTACGTACAAAAATAATAAACAAATTCACAGATTTAAGGTTAGCCAATTAACCCATGTGAGAATCAAATGCTGTACTTTGTGTCTGTAAGGCAAATACTTTGCCCATTATGCCAGTCTCCCTCTGGTGATTTATGGGTTGATATCAGTGTACATTCAGTTGCAGTTGGATGTGTGATGAATGACTTCAGTTATTTGGTGCAAAGCTGTTTGTGAGACAAAGAGGGATAAGGCACCCATCCTGTTTTCTGATGGTGCATTGGAATGAGAGTTGAAATCCAGAGCTATGTAGACATATTACATATGTACTAACATTTTCTACCATGTATGTCATAGATTGATTTTCATCATTTCAACTATTTCTTCCTTTTTTATTGTTTTTTTTTTTATACTAATACTAAAAACATGACGAAGAAAACACAATTTGCAAACAAATGAAGAGAAGGTTGGATGTTAATGAAACAGAACCTGTGAATTGTGCACTGCTTACTTGCATTTCCAACCACATCCACCTGATGATGCAATAAATCACAATTTCCATCCCATAAACACAAACACTGAGGGAGTCCCTACACAATGTGAACATCCCTACATGGATCTAACTTTTTGGGATTCAGCAGTTCTAATGAGTTCAAAACTCATTTACATCTTAACTGTGCTGACAGCCCTGAATCTACATAAAGAAGCAGAAATGTAGCTAAGGAAACTGAAGGGGAGCAGAATGTTGAACACAGAATGGAGGGTATAACATCTGTTCCTATTTTGAGCTTTTGCTCTAAACTACTTCTCCATTGTACAGATTTCTGCAGGATGTCCAGCTTTTCTCTCATATTTTTGATCTGTTCCTCAGAAACTTGTTTTTCTTTTCTTTTTTTTTTTTTTTTTTTTTTTTTGGAGAGATCACTGAAAGGATCTAAGGATTAAAGTCCATAATAATGACATGGCATTCAAATTTCAGACTTCATAACCTTCATAAAATGCATTGTAGCATAAATACTGTTAGTCTAGCAAATTTCTAAGTAATAAGAACAATATTTAAAATGTGTCCAGATTTCTTGTGTTAAGTGGCTGAGAGGTATCATGTAAGAAGTTGAGTGGTACGCATAGCTGTTAACTGCTGCAACCTGTTATTCTATCAGTTTTCTAAGTTTGTAAGAGCAATATTTGAATAGTATCCTTATTTCTATCCCTTTGTCTCCCCATTATTGATGGCTTTCTCCAAATTTCCTGCTCTAAGAGGTTGAGAGGTATGCCATGTAGACTAGTTCCATGGCTGTATTCAAAATGTTTTTGAATACAGATGGAACACCAGCACGGAGTCGACATGGGTGTTTTCTTTGTTGCTGAATCACTCCAGCCTGTTTCCCAAGTTGATCTGCATACAATTCAGCTGCTTATGCAGCCAATTAACATGCCACAGTGTTTAACTGGTGCTTGAGGGGGTGTGCATCTCTACAAAGTGCTTACTGATTTCAAATTTTGTTTTGGGTGTGACAGGCACATGGTCAAAAATGATATTGAATCCTGGCCAATGATATACACTCTATGCAACAAGCAAAAGTATAAAAATGTACAAAGAGAGCTTTGGTGCAACCAATAAATGAACACCATATGATAGCAATTTCCCCTGTCTGAGATGCGTGCATTCATTTGAGTGCAGTTTGTATATTTGTCCAGAATTTCTCTTGTCTTGATTTTGCAGATGATGGTATGATCTGGCTCTGAGATCCTCTCAAAGCAGTCCCTAAATTTTTAACTCTGCTGGCCAGATTTAAACTTCTGTCTTGCCTTCAAATTAATATGGGAAAACAGTTTTATTCTCACTTAATTAAGCCTGTATTCTGGGTTCCTGTACTTCATCTGAAAGAATTAAAATGGTAATGGGATGTTATTTAGGAATCCATATGATATCTCCTGGCAATGTAGATTTGAATCAAAAGAAATAAACAAACTGAGGAAAAACAAGAAAAGCAATGGACAAAGTACACTCCAAGCAATATTAATGTAATGATACTGTAGTTTAATAAAGTAAGGTTAGCGCTTTCGTGCAGGTCAGTGCCTGCACTTCTTCAGACAAAGAAAACACATTGACAAAGTCAATGTGGTTAAATACCGTCTCCCAACAAATAACCACACCAACCAGGAATCACATGAGCAATTAAACAATTAAATACAATGAAATACATTAACCCATATGTAAACACAAAAAAATGTTCTATTTAAAAATCCTTTTAAAAGCTGGTATGAGTGGTGAAGTATTACCAGGAATTTCACTAAAACCAAGCCTAAAATCTATTATAAATGTAAGCGTGCCCTAAAAAAAGTAATGGTTAAAAACATGCTATATCAAAATAATAAATATAGTGTTACACACATTTGTATGAGTATATTTAAAAATGTGTAAGCCCTATGATAGGCCAATGGAAACACATAAAAAGTTTATACATAAATAAATATACACACAAATAACAAAAGAACTCATCCAAAGGACAAAAACATTCTAATCTTGTGATGGTTTTCTGGGAGAAGACATACTTGTTGAATAATAATCCTTTTTCCGAGTACATTGACTTTTATACCCAGTACCTGGATGATATTTTTATCATCTTTAAAGGTAACAAGATGGCTTTTAGACAACTGTTGGATTATTTTATTTTTACTGTTGCCAGTGGTGAGGATTGAGGCTCCTTGATTACCGGTTCATTGGTGGGTCATCACACTTGGGTCCATTCTGGACTTCCATCCTCAAAGTTTATAAAACATGAAATTCCTGATGGCACATTTCAGCTGATTTTACTACTGTTGAGGAAAAGTGACTGGATGTATTCAGTGGTCCTGCAAGATTACTGCTATCACATCAACATTCCGAGGTAGTCCAGGAAGTTCCTCCGCCTTTGGTGTGGTTGAACCAGTCATTTTGGTTTAGGGTACTGCCTTTCAGTCTTGGCACAGCACTCCAGGTGTTCACAAGGTGCATTGCAGTGGTTTCAGCACATCTTGGGCTACAAAGGTTCTGGTTGTTTCCATATCTAGACAAGTGGCTCATCACTTCCTTAAGGTATGTCTGTCGGTGTGAGCCAGGTACTCCTTGCTTCAGTTATGCCACCACTTGAGAATCAGTCAGCACAGAGAAATCACAGCTGACTCCAGTCCAGATGGTAGAGTTCATAGGTTGCCACCTGGATACTACTCAGTTTGCAAAACTTCTGGATTCCAAAGTCCTATCTCATTTCAAATTTCCAGCAAAGTCAATTTTTGGATTGCTAGGCTTGATGGCAGCTTCCATTACTCTGATCCTTCATAAAAAGTTTTACATGAGGGTGTTGCATGGACTCAGTCTAGTGGTCCATGCTTTATCAACCCATGCAATTTTCAGTCGGTCTGAGGATATGTAGACATCATATTCAATTGTGGTTAAATTCTGTGCTGGTTCTTCTAGAGCTTTCCTTCATTTTTTCAGCCCTCATAGTCTCATTCATCACAGATGCTTCGCTTCTGGGTGTGGCTAGTGAACATTTCGAAGGGAAGACTATCCAAGGCAAATAGGCATCAACAGAGGCCAAACTTCACATCATGATGATGATGAGGGCAGTGTTCTACCATTGCATTCTGTTCAAGGTTTCCTTCCCAGGGGTGTGATTTTAACTCAGACAAGCAGTATGTGAAGTCTGGTCTATCAAAAAGCATGGGGGAGGGGACCCAGTCTTATCCATTTATTGAGAAGCCATTAGGATGTGGCAGTGGGCAATGTCTTCTCATTGCTTTCTTGTGGCAGTGTATATCCTGGGGTAGTCCAGCATGTGAGCAGACATACTGAGCTGGTCCATTCTACTGCTGCTCAAGTGGTCTCTTGGTTTATGGTTACTAAGATCTTTAGCTCCTGGGGCAAGCCTTACTGCAGTCTTTTTTGCTGTCTCTCTTAACACTGAGTGCAGCAGCTACTTCACCTTGATCCCTCATGGGGGGGGGTCTCAGAGATGCTTTCACCCATATGCACACCCTGCTACATGCCTTCCTGCCTTTTCTCCTATCAAAGTTTCTTCAGAAAGCAGTTTGGTGCAGGGTGAGTGTGATCCTCATTGCCGCTTTTTAACCATGTCAAATATGGTTCCCTTTCCTATAGCTTCATGTGAAACACCCTCCCTGGGTGCTGGAACCTCTTCCAGATCTGCCCTCTCACCCATTTGGCTTACCTTAACTGGGCAGCAAAGCCCTAAAACTCATCACCTGGTTTATCCAGTTCTAGTTATGTCCAGAAATTCCAGGCTTTTTGTTTGTACTTCATAGTATGTCATTTCCCCAAAAACGGCACAAGAAAAGTCTATAGCGATACATGGAAAATATTTGCAGTTTGGATTTTCACCAAGGTCTAGACTCTTTTTCTTTCAGCTCCTTTACTTTCTATTTTGGAATTTTTTTGGCAGGTTTGTTTCAAGGGGGTGTGATTTTTTTTTTATTTCATTAAGGTTCAACTGGCAGCTATTTATAGTTTTCATGCAGGAAGAATCAGACTCCTGCTACGTTGAAGTTGTCTAAGGCCTTTTTTGGAGGGACATTTCTTTTTAGATTCCTGTTAAGAGACCCTCTCCTACCCTGGTATATTACTGTTTTGCTGCTGGCCCTGATCTAGACATCTCTTAACACTGGCAGCTTCAAAGGAACTGAAACATTGGTCTTGGAAAACAATTTTCCTGATGGCAGTTACCTGAGCTTGGAGAATTTAAGAACTGCAGGCTCTGCACCGTAAGCCACTTTACTTGATTTTCCTTAAGAATACAGTTTTTATTTCAAACCAAGCCAATTTTATTCCTATATTGAACTTTGAAATCCACCCTAAATGAAGCCATCAATTCACCAGTTTACTTCCTCTGCTTTTCAAACAAGAGTATGTACCTTACATTTGTTGGATGTTAATCATCAGTTGCAATTTTATTTACATGGCACTAAGAGCTTCAGGAGGACTGATCAGCTCTTCTTTCCCAAGGCTAAATCGTATTACCTTTGTGCATAAAGTAAGGAGTCTTTACCTCACAAGACTAAAGCTCCTTCTACCAGAGCAATTGCAGCATATACAGCCTTCTTTGCTAGTGTGCCCATTGATGATATTTGTGCTGCCACCACTTGATCTGTGGATCATACCTTTGTTTCCCATTATAAGATGAACCCTTAGTGTTCATCCTAGGTTTCCTTTGGCTCCACCATTCTTTGGATATTCTTCCATGAGACCTCTGGGGTTTTGTGTAGCTGTGGACTCTGTCCCATTAGTTGAGGTGAATGGAAGACATAGGTGTGAAAGGTATGTACTTAGTATAACACTAGAGCCGTGTTGTCATTGTCCTTCCATCTCAGCCCCCCCCCTTACCATATTCACATGTGGTTTTCAGCTGACTGTATTGAACTTGTTCAGAGCCTCATCTTGTCTACTGTCTGGCACTGTACATTGTTTACTTTAGCTCCCTTTTTTATAGAATGTAGGTATGTATCTTTGGTATAAGCGAGCAAACTGTATACCTATTACACCATTCATTATACACATGACACCAGGCTGTCCGGGAGGTATTCTGGGTATCCCCTTGCTGGAGACATGTCCTTGGGCTTGGTTGGCTTGTCCCACACATCCTCCCTATGTGATATTGTACACTTGTCCCTTAACTAGACTCTCTTTCTGCCATATAGGGTGGCAGCTTGTAAAATGTAGGTAGGAATTACAAAAAGTTTGCTTCCTGTAAGTATTTCAGTTAAAACTTGTGGGGGGTGTGAAATGAGCATATCTTAGTGTATTTCTTTCTTTGCTCCATGAGTTAAGTGAATTGCAAAAAAATCAGTGGTGCTATTCAGTTATTCTATAAAAGTGTGAATCTCCTCAACTTTACCATCCCATAAGACAATTATGTCATACAAAAATGTTGCATATAAATGCAGTTTATTTGCAAAGTGGCTGTTGAGTACAAACTGTTTTTCCCAAACTGAAAGCACCAAATTAGAAAGCAGGAGTGCAGGATGCTCCCATAGCCACACCTCTTGTTTGCTGAAAAAGTTCCCCTTCAGAAAAAAGGAGGTCATTGTTCCACTGTACTCATCCCTCATTAGACCCATTATAGAATACAACGCCCCGTTTGGTATGTACCTCTCAAGATATCTGCAATAACTAGAAAGGCCACAGAAATACCTCACTAAAAGAATCTCAGGCCTAAAGCAGATGCCCTATGCTGACAGTCTAAAAAAACTCTACCTATAGTTTGTCGCATATCGTCTACTCAGAGGCGATCTCTGCTTAACATAGAAGGTCATGTCAAACCCAGAGCTGTTGGACATGCTACACTTAAAAAAATTCCAATCCCTCAAAGACACACGCTCCAGGGATCTAAACCTTGTCATCACAATGAACAAAACATGCTGGAGGGATAGGTTCCTGACCCAAAGACTCCCCATACTCTGGAATAGACTGCCCATACATGTCAAGCAGATCGCCTCTTTGGCCCTCTTCAAAAGAAACCTTGATGATTGGATGGGAGATAGAAAATTCACCCCGGGGATCACGTCAGCTTGACAGGGGTCCAGGGAAGTAAATACTGTGGGAAGAAATAGCCAGGGAATTGTTATGGCTAGGCTTGTATAGGCCCTAGGGCCAATAGCCTAGTACCAACCTATGAACCTATTCAAAAATATGAATAATACCACGGAATTCCTTAGATTTACCAGTGATTTTCAAGGTGAGAGTATTTGTTTGACCAAGGACCATACTAGACATTGTTATGTAGCTGCTATTTTTAGGAAAGTAACCTACTCCAACTCTTTCTTACACTTTTCCAGCTCCCATCCAGGACACCAGAAAAAAATCAGTTGTCAAAGGATAACTTGTCTGAGCAGCTAGAATGGTTTCTGATTTAGAGGAATTCTTAGCTGAATGCCATCCCTTGAGGGATATGTTCCTCAAGAGTGGTTAACCACAGATTTTGCTTGATGATATATTTGATGAAGTAACATTTAAAAGCTCTACTGTTTTTTACAAAGCAATTTTAAATGATTCCCATATGGAACAGGTGATGACCAATGATATCAAGCTACCAATTCACATATGGATAGCAACACCAACTTTTCTTCATCCTTTATTACCCCTTTTAGTAATGAAGCTCGCCTTTTGAAATGTATTTTATTTAAGAACTGGGATTTAATCAAGGCAGATGAGAATGTGAGGGATAGCCTTCCCACAAAACCAGCAGTCATTTTTAAAAGGGGACAAAATTTGAAGTCTTTATTAGAAAGTAAAAAGGCAACTAACTCAAGGGTAAAAGGCATGTTTCAGTGTGAGGCTTGCCCCTATTGCAGGTTTATACCTTTACAATTAGGAATCACAATTTTTCATCTACTGGAAGGTTCAATTGTAATTCCAGAAGTATAGTTTATTTAGCCAAGTGTAAAGTATGCCCAGTCTTCTATAGTGGTAAGACAGATAGAAAACTTAGGGACAGGCTGTATGAACACATTATGCCATCAAAAATAAAAAAGTGGAGAGCACACTTGCAAAACACATAACTAACCACCCAGATCACTCATTTGATTTCAGGGTTATAGAGCAGGTTAATGGATCCATTAGGGGTGGCTCTATACCACTATGGTTGGAAAGGTGTGAGCTTTTATGGCAACTTCGATGTGATGCCTTTAGATATCCGGGCATCAACAATGTGTGCTTATTGCCTGCATTTTAAAATTAAGAGGTTTAATGCGATGAATCCTTTTGTTATTTGTGTGTATATTTATTTATGTATAAACATTTTATGTGTTTTCATTGGCCTATCATAGGGCTTACACATTTTTAAATATACTCATATAAATGTGTGTAACACTATATTTATTATTTTGATAGAGCATGTTTTTAACTGTTACTTTTTTTAGGACACACATACATTTATAATAGATTTTAGGCTTGGTTTTAGTGAAATTCCTGCTAATACTTCATCACTCATACCAGTTTTTAAATGGATTTTTAAATAGAACATTTTTGTGTTTACTCATAGGAATAGATTTTAGGCTTGGTTTTAGTAAAATTCCTGCTAATACTTCACCACTCATACCAGTTTTTAAATGGATTTTTAATTAGAACATTTTTTGTGTTTACTCATGGGTTAATGTATTTGTATTTAATTGTTTAATTGCTCATGTGATTCCTGGTTGGTGTGGTTATTTGTTGGGAGAAGGTATTTAACTGACTTTGTCAATGTGATTTTTTTGTCTGAAGAAGTGTAGGCACTGACCTGCGCTAACCTTACTTTATTAAACTACAGTATCATTACTTTTGATATTGCTTGGAGTATACTTTGTCCAATGTAGATTTGAATACCAGGGTTTTATATAAAATAAATAAAAACAAGTTTCTCTCATTAAACAATTTATACTTTTCATTTATTCATAGACTTCAAGCAATTAAAATGAGGTTGCTACTCAAAATATTTCTTCATTTCTACTATTTATCACATGTTGCAAAAGCAAATGGGCTGCTAAACTACAAAAGTTGATGCTCCAATTTTTATGGAATGACCAGGCCCTCACAGTGAGCAAGTGAAAGCCAATGTTATTCAAAGCAGTGTGTCAGCTTAGTGGTATATACTAAGATATCAAAGGGGTGGCAAATATTAAGGGCTTGACAAACATCAAGACCAGTTTGGTTTTAGGCACTGTCTTGTACTTGCAACCTAAAGGCATTGACTCAACAAAATTTGGGGCTGGGGTGGAATAGAAATGGGATTGTTTTCTAAGTGCTTCACCATAATTTCACATCTTCAGTTATTAAAATGGAATAGCATTTGGTTTAAAAACAGATTTTTGTTAACTCAAATCTCCTAGTATAGTTGAAGTGGATTAGAAGCAATATCATCTTTGTTAACTCATTACACCAGTGATGCTGGCAGGTGTTTCTGAAATTACATCCTACCGATGCCCCTGGGCATCAAATATTGTTTGTTAAATTCCCATTAATAATTCCAAAACCATGCAACATACAAAGTATTAAAATATTTCATCTTAAAGCTTAAACAATGGGAAACACAACTGTTCATATAATATTTATTTATATTCTCATAAATTTTACATGTCTCTAAATATCTCAACAACCAAGTAGCACAGACAGAACTGCTTAGCCTCATATGGGAGCACTCAGCTGGATAAATAAAATGTTGGTTACAGTGTATGTGTAACTTAATTGGTTGCTGAGATATTGTAACACAAACACAGACTGTTTTGGATTCAGTAAGAGGCTCTATATGGTGTTTAGCACCCACAAACAAAGTAAACACTGTGGTATGCTAATTATGGTATAAGCATCTGAATTACATGCTAATCAACTAATACAACATAGTGGATCCATTCAACAAGCTATAAAGCAACCATGTAGACTCTGTGGTGTCTTTTCCTGCGAATTTCAAAACCTAATGGATACAGGCATGGAAAGGAGTCTACATGGAAAGAAGGTTAGGGGCTGCTTTAATTCATTTTTATGTGCAACAGGCTAAAGTTTATGCTGCTGCTGCTGCAGTTGCTACCAACAGACCTAAGATTTATAAGGTAAGTGTAGCAACTGGTGAAAACTAAAAACTAAAAACCACAAATTCACCAGTAGGACTAGTAGACACAAGTTTATTTTTCAGATTCTGAGGAAGTCAATTTTACTTTGATGAAAGCGCTTAACCTGAAAAATAAACTTGTGTCTACTAGTCCTACTGGTGAATTTGTGTTTTTTGATTTATAAGGTAAGTGTTCAACCTGGAGTGTATTGTGTACTAATAAAAAGGAGAGTAACAATAGCGACATATCTTTGTGTGTCTGCCATAACAGACATGCAGCTTTGCTCCCCCAAAAAAGAACAGCCTTTGCTAATCAAACTGCATATATATATATATATATATATATATATATATATATATATATATATATATAATTATTAAATAGATTTTCTGACTTACATTTCAGCATATGCAGTAGATAGCTGACAAAATTTAAGAATGCCCTCTCAAGTTTGATAATCCTCTGTGCAGATATAGCCCAAAGTAAGAGCCTCTTTTCTGTGTTCTCCACATAAACAAGTCTCCTCGGCTTCAGTTTCCCTAGCTACAAGTTTGTCTTGCAGGATAAAGATTCAGAGCTGTCAGCACAGTGAAGAAGCAAGTGACGTGTGAACTCATTAGAATTGTTGAATGCCAAAATCTTGCATCCATATAGGAGATGTAAAAGTAGTGCAGGCACTCCCTTGGCATTTATTGTTAATGGATTGCAACTGTGAAGGATTACTGGTTGGGAGAAACAGCTCTGTAGACTGCCTTACCTCCACTGGGTGTGTCAGGTTTGATTTACAAAGTGTTAGATGTAAGGTTGGAAATGTAAGTAAGCAGCTCACAAATCACGGGTTGTGTTCCTTAACATCCGACCCGCCCTTTATTTCTTGGCAAATGCATAAGATATTATTTCCATTTAATTACTCACAAATTTTAAGGCCAATGATATAGAATGGCTTACATACTGCATGTGCCAGGGTAATGGTCAGATAACTGAAGAATAATCAACAAAGAAGGAAAGATAAGACAGAACTCTATAGTTGCAAGCAATAATCATAACAGGTTGTGTAATCACTAATTGTACTACATCCAAAATTAATAAATGTACACATAACTGTTATATATGGTTAATATCACTCTAGAGGATGTTGCAGTTGGTTCTATACAGAATGATTTCAGTTCCTTGTTGCAAAGCTGTGTGTGTGTGGCAAAGAGGGATAAGGCACTGCCCATCCTTCTGAAGGGACATTGGAGTGAGGGTTCAAATCCAGATCTATGTAGACATATCTCATGCAAGCCACCATTTTTGCATGTATGTCTTACATTGTTTTCCTCATTTCAACTACTTGCTCCTTTTTTAATTTTTTTCCTTTTCTGTCTTTGTCTATTTTTTTTTTTTTTTGGCCAGTGTTTGTGTGATGCGGCACTTAGTAAAAATACAGGAAACGGAGTGGACAAACTGGATGACTGGAACACCCAGGTAGTAGACAAGAGCCAGATAGCCAAAAGTAGAAACCAGATACATTCTATTAACTCTGTTGAGCACCAAGCAAACCAGCTAACTGGCACTGTGTGATGCTTAACAGAGACACCTTAACAATGATTATTAAATTAGAGAATGTCATGTAGATAGTCCTGTAGTACACATGGTCCTGGGTTCTAGTACAGAGCGTGCAGCATTTCTTTCACTGTTGTGGCATTGTAGTTTATAACAATGAATTCAAAGATATCTAAGTGTTATTTCAACCTTCTTGTGGCAACAGGTTTAAGTGTAGAACTGCCATACACATGATCTCTGGTTTGACTACAGGGTATTCTATACACTTTTTCAGTTGTTCCATGTCCTATTATAGTCACTCTCACTTATAACACTTGAGATAGTGAAGATGATATTAATTATATGTATGATAGATGAGACACTAGTATTGTGTCACTTATTTATTTATTTATCTATCTATGCTTTATCACTTTTGTTATCAGATGACTAACTGAGGGTATACTGTGTTCTATATTCCTATAAGTTTAATTCTGCTAGCTGCACTGGCTTGGTCTTCACATCTGTCTAAGACACATACACAACTGCCTATATGTCCAAGAACCTTGAACTTCCAATTACAGTTATGTAATGCCTCACTGATACTCTCCGCTTACTATCATGGAAATGCACTGCTCAGGGGTGCGCACCCCTGAGCAGTGCATTTGTACAATGGCAAGTGGAGTGCAGCAGTTTCAAACAGTGGGGACACTCTAGTAAATTCCATAATTGGAAATGGTAGGAAAACATCAGTCTCCATTGCTCTTGATCCATAATAGACATGGCAGACATTTGTGGGGAAGGTGCTAGGTTTAGTGCACAGAGGTGGGGTGTCAAGGAGTCCAGGATATTCACTGGGCACCTAGTTAAGAACCACAGCCAAAGGCTTCTGCAAGGGAACTATTCTGGCTCCCAGTGCAAGTCTGATACTTGGAATAGTTTAGCCCTGTCTGTATCCAGTTCCACCAGTATCCTGCACACTGGAGAGCAATGTAGGCATCAATATAATGACCTACAAAGGAGGAAGAGGGATACCCCTGACCGTTGGATTGAGGAATTTAGGACTGTGTATCAACCACAGACAGTACTTATAAGATTAAGAAAGCTGAATATAGGCAATACTGGTATTCATAATTGTCTTCTGTTATGTTCTGTTTCTTCCACAGCTGCAAGTGATCAGAAGTGAAATGTCAGAACCCATGGTGCTAGATTGGTGAGGATGAGGGAAGCATAAGATATGTATGCAGCAGAAGAATAGTGTTATTGTAGCATTAAAAGTTAAAGATAGATTTTTTTGACATTTCATAGATTTGTATCAAATTGAGCTTGCATATCTCAACTGTAAAAGCAAGTATGCATGCATTAATCTGTAGCACTAACCAAGAGTAAACTATTACACTTTAGTCCGAGGTTGTGTGTTCAGATACCACACTTCTCAACAATAAAATACTAAAACAATGAGTAAAAAGGTCACACAGAAAAAACAATCAGTAAAAAAAAAAGAAAAAAATCTAGCAAGACTATACTTTCCACTGTGTGATTTCTTAAACCTCTTGTATTAGAGGCAACATGGGATATATTCAAATGACCCATCAGGTGTTCCAGCTATATGGCAATTCTGAATGTCCATGACTATTTTTCCTTTTTAAGTTTCTTTGTGAACAAATTTAGGCCAATAAAGCCAAACCCTACTAGCTGTGGACATGCATGTTTCAGCCTTCGTATGGCATCATGAGTAAAAAACAATCACTAAAAACCTATTGGCCTGAATTTGTACATAAAGAGACTTAAAAGGGAAAAATAGTCATGGACATTCAGTATTGCCATATAGCTGAAACGCCTGATGTCCTTAAAAGTTAATTTGCAACTATACAATACTGTTAATTCTTCAATAAATATTTAAAGTAACTTAAAACCTCTATACCAGTGTCAGAAATGACATGCAGTAAACTATAATCTGTATAATTGGAAAATGCATATGTGCAATATATGCGCATGTTAAGGATTCCTTGCTGCAATCTGTAGTATAGTGTGTGTATGTTAGGAAGTGGCAGTCTTAACCGGAAAAGTTAAGATAATAGAGTCAAATAATTGTATTAATGCATTGTATGTGACCTATGAAAGTACTAATCTTATCTCTTTTTTTTTCTCTGACCCCAACCCTTATCTCACTTTTTTTTATTTTATGACAGGTTCAGTGAAAACTTTTCCACCCTACCTCTGCCACATATCCTCCAAAGCATTCTTACCACATGCCTTCCACCTAGTGTCTCCAAGGAGCAGGTCATATATGCTCTTCAAAGCTAAAAACACACCTGCTATGGGACCTGATAATATCCTAGGCTGTGTTCTAAATGGATTAAAACAGGAACTAGCTGCACTGCTGAGTATTCTTTTTAACCACAGTCTAAGCACTGGTTTTGTACCTGCTGAATGGAAACAACAACCGTCATCCCATTACATAAAGGAGGTATCTCCACTAACCCTGGGAACTATAGACCCATAAGCCTGATCAGCCTAATCTGCAAGACTATGGAAAGAACAATCATGGACCTTGCCAACAAAGTTATAGAAGACCTCCAAATTCTCAACCCAACCCAGTTTGGCTTTGTTAAAGTGAGATCCTGATTCCTGAACTTGGTGGACTTCTTTGAGACAGTCACCAAAGCCCTGGATGAAGGCAAATCCATGCATATTGCCTACCTGGACCTAGCTAAGGCCTTTGACACAATTCCCCACTCAGGCATCATTGATAAACTCACCTAGCTGGAGATCAACCCATATATTGTCAGGTGGGTTGCAAACTGGTTCACTGATAGAACACACACAGTCCAAATAGGTGACTCAACCTCCACCAGCAGACCTATAACCAGTGGTGTTCCACAGGGATCAGTGCTGGGACCTCTATTGTTTGGAATCTACTTCTCAGATGTACAGCCTAAAACAAAAGGCCTATGGCTGACAATGTTTGCTGATGATTGCAAACTGGGTGCAGTCAAGTCTCCAAACAGTGTCAACATCCTATAAGAGAAACTTATACAGACAAACAAATGTAGCCAAAGTCATGGCCTAAAACTCCATGCAAAAATGCATTATCATCCCCTTCAGAAAGGGCAACTTCCCTGCAGATTATCACATTAATAATACCTTAAGCATGAAATCAGTGGTGAGAGATTTGGTCACACAGGTTGACAGCAAACTTTCCATTGATCACCACGTCTCCACAGTGGTAAGAAAGGCTTTCTACATCACCCACCTCATAAGAAAGGGCATTGCATCCAGAACAAAAGAGGTTATAACCCCCCCTGTAGTCCTCACTCATCAGGTCAATAATAGAGTACAATGCTATCTTTGGTATGTACCTTACCAGGCACCTGCAGCAAATGGAAAGACCTCAAAGGTTTCTTACAAAGAAAATTCAGGCTCTTCATCATATGTCATATGTTAACAGACTGAAATCACTGTCACTATACTCTGTGTCTTACAGACTACTCAGAGGTGACCTCTGCCTTGTATTTAAAGCAATCTCAGATCCTGCTCTAATGGAAATGCCGCACATTCATAAATCAAATGGTATAAGATGCACTCGCTCAAGGGAACTCAATCCATTATGTGACATCAACAGGACTCTCTGAAGAGACAGATATGTCTGACAGAAGTTACTCCTCTGGAATAAACTTCCAATTCAGGTGAAGCAGAGCCCCTCACTGACCCTATTTAAGCTATATTTGAATGATTGGCTGGGAAACTGTAAATTTACCACAGGAGTTTCACCTGTGTCCCTCTTGGACAGGGACAGTAGCTTTTGACTTAGTTCCACTTAATACTTTGATATTCTTGGGAACAGGGGTTGTACTTGGCTAGGTTTGTAAGGGCCCTAGGGCCATTCGCATAGTAACCTACTATGATACTATGATCCTATGTTATGTTATTACATTGTACAAAATTATTTTATTTTATTTGTATTTTATTTAATTTTTATTTTACTTTATTTTTTGTGTTATTACCTTGTAAAAAAATTATTTTTTTTGTATTTTATTTAATTTTATTTGATATTTTGTGTTATCAAAATGTGTCCATGTTATCCATGTGTACCACATCACTAAATGAAACACAGCACAGTGCAGTAGGCCTACCCCACAGGACCACCTGCCCCCCTCCACTGGCTCCAGCACTGATCCCCAGCATGTCTGGGAGCCAACCTGGCAGTACTGCCTCTGGTGCTCCTGCATTACCTGTCTCCTCAGGTAGTCCTGCCCTGGAGGCTGGTCCAATAGCACTCTCTGGGAGCAGTAGCAGTGATGTTATCACCCACACCAAGTTGCCAGGGATGGTATGTAGGGTTGTGTACTGCACCATTGGTGCATGCCTGCTCCTGCTGGAGAAGCTGTTCTCCCCTCAATTTGTGTAGTACTAGGAGGAGGAGATGTCAATCACTCCAGCTAGCAGCAGAGTCAGATGACAGTGATAAGAGTCCAGTGGGTGAGGATTCAATTCTCACTGTCACCCAGCTTGACGACTATGGGCTCTGGATGTCCTCAACCTCACCCCACTCATGGTGTCCCCCAACCTTTTGTGTCTATCACTGTTCCTGTCTCATCTTCTTTGTCTTGTCTGTCTGCAATTGTTTCCTCACCTACCAAACTTACCTGACCAGACATACTTGCACACCTTCCCCAACATTCTTCTCTCTCTCTCTCAATCAAATAAAAAAAAAAAATGGGCACCTGTCCCAGAAAAAATAATCTTCACTTACATAGCTCTCCATTTTGCTCAAATGTCTTCTTGACACACTTCATTCAGTGCAATTGGCTATACAACATGATTGCGTTTTAGTCACCCCTCCCTCTGGAGGTGACAGCCCAAATTTAGTTAATATTTTGCACATATGTTCACTTTACACTGTTAAAGAAATGGATATTTATGGTTATTTCCTACCTCCCTCCTGCACATTAATGTGCTGCTTTTCCTTTGTTCTTCTCCCTATTTGCTCCCCATTTCACCACTTTCTTATCTAACTGATTTTAACACCCTCAATCTGGTCAAAAAACAGAATCACAAGCACCACATGTATATTGCTGGAAAAGCAATGGAACCCTTCACTTTTTGGTCTCCGTGTTTGCAGTGAGGTGTGCATCTCACATCAATGGTGAGCAGTGTCAAATAGTTGCAGTTACCCCCCACACAATGCTGCTTAACACTGCTGCTCTATGGCAACACACAGCAACACAACTTGTCTAAACAATTCCTGTCCTTGTAGTATCACTTTGTATTGATAAGTATTTAATTGTATTAGATACACCTGCATTCAAACCCAATACCATCTGTCCACAAAAAGAAATGTATGAATGCATTAACACATACTGCCACAGAGTCAGTTAAGCAATAGTTATATTTCATAGACCCAATACTAACTTGTCAGACTAACAATGCAGCTCGTATTTGTGCACTGCTTAACTATGCACAAACAGAGAAAAATGAATGGAAATGTGTATCTCACATACACAAACACTTTGTTAACCATTGCACAAACCTGCTGCTCACTGCACTATGGAAAAGTACATATTATTATGTTATAGTGCTGTTTACTAGCCATTTCCTTTTTATGACATGAAATTACATGTGGAAACATAACAAACTGAAGGTACTATCTAACAATATGTCACATATTTACAATACAGCTATGTGTGGCCTCCACCCAAGCACTGCAACACTGGTGCCTCAGTACTTTTTTCACACATGTATAAGCTACACTACATAAATTAATATGTTGTGTGATATTCAATTCACATCAGTCTAGTAACATACAAAACTGGAACTATTGACACATAATCTTAAATGCCCTTATCTTCAATGCTATGGAAGCAATCATTATGGCCCTTATCCACAGGGACATAGGTGACCTTTCCCACACTTGACCTGACCCATTTTAGTTCTGTCAAGGGTACATCTTGCTTATTAAATCAAATGGACTTCTTTGATAATGAACCCAAACATCTGGGTGAGGGATAACAGGACATACTGCCTATGTTGATATATTCAAGCCTTTAACAATATATCCCATTCAGGTACTATAGAAAAACTCTCCCATCTGAGGATTGACCCATACATTAGTAGATGGATAGCCAACAACTGGCTCACCGACAGAATGTACACTGTCAAAGTTTGGCAGTGTACCTCCACCACTAGACCACTTACCAGTGCCATACCACAAGGATCTGTGCTGGGTCCTCAACTGTTTGGAATCTATTTCTCTGAAGTCCAGGCATAGGTAGATGGCCTGTAGCTTACCACATTTGGAGATGACTGTCAACTGGGCACACTCTTTCTGAGTCTCCTAATGATGTTAACATATTACAGAAAGGGCTGCACAGATGAATTCTTGGTGCCAAACACACTGACTGAGCCTTAAACCAAAAATCGCCTCATTGGCCCCTTTGGCAGTGAAGTACACCTGCTAATTATGATGTACATATCATCCCTGAAAGTTCAAACACAGTATTGCAAGACTTGGTAACACATTTTGATAGCAATGTATACTTCAATTACTAAGTATCCATAGTAGTGAGACACACATTCTTCATGGAACACCTCATGAATAAGGGCATCACATCCAAGACCAGTAAGGCTTTAGTTCCAGTGTAGCTGACTCTTATCAGACCACTGACTGAGTACAATGCTCTCTTCTGTTTGTACCTCAGCAGACACCTGCAGCAACTGGAGAAAATACAGAGGTTTATTACCAGGATAATTCAGGGTCTGCAAAACATGACACACATGGACAGACTGAAAGACCTGTCACTGTACTCAGTATCATGCAGACTGCTGAGAGCTGACCTATCCCTGGCCTACAAAGCAGTATCAGACCCTGCCCAACTCTAAATGCTGGACATCTGCAAATCAAATGGGTCAATAATAACTTTTTATTTATTTATTTATTTATTTATTTTTATTTTACATGTGTTTACTGGGAGAGTCCATATGGGCAAGATTACCCATTTTCAATGGAGGGCCAGAGAGAAAAGCTCCATACAGTACTAAGGTTAACAATACAGAAAACATTCACATAAAATATACATGAAAATTATACATAAGAAATTTGAGGAAAATATATTTAATGATATAAATAACTGTTATATCATTAAGAAACAGTTGTAAGTTCAACTGAAAAGCAGTTAAAGAATACACATAAAAAGTAGCTGTAATACAATACTTTGCATTGGAAGTAGTAGGTATTACATACAAGATCTGTACAGGAATAAGTATTTAGTGCAATGCAAATGTAGACTTAGGCAGTTTATGAGTTTCTAACATACAGCAAACCCATGAAATGATAATACAACAGAAGAGCTTGATGAATAGTACATCCTTTGAACGTTCTGCCTTTAGAATTGGATATGTGTGTGTTGCATTTGAGGAGAGGTGGGTCATAGTATAGGAATACCCAAGTTATGCTTGTGGGGAGTGTATATGGAGTAAAGCATGATATTTGATTTGGTAGGAGGTTATCCTGGGTCTGTGCAGGTATATTTCTATGAGCTGGTTAAGTGGGATGGAGAAGGTTTTTGAAGTTATGTTTACTGTCTAGGATTCAGATTTCTAAAGGAAGGGTGTTCCATATTTTTGCTATAACACTAGAGTAGAAGGAGTCACCTAAACAATTCCTGCTTTTGGATATTTCAACTAGTGCTTTGTTGGAAGATCTTAGTAGATGATTGTTAGTGCAGTGATTTACTAGGCCTTACAGGGCTGTTTTTTTGGGAGGGGATATAGGATGTGATAAGCAATTGTAAGTTGGTAATATGTCAGTAAGTTTGGTAATTCCAGCCAGGATAATTTTTTGAGGGCCACACAGTGGTGGGTCCTGAAAGCTGAGTCGGAAGCAAACTTGGCAATTTTGTTATAGCACTTGGTTAATTTATTTAAGTTGCCTTTGTTTAGGTTAGTTAGTATGGGGGAAGCATAGAGTAGTGTACAGAGTAGGTGGATTTTTGTGATGATGACTTGACTGACATTGGTGAGGTAGTTTTTGCATCTGTATAGAGTTCCAAGTTTTTTATGTACTTTTGTTATTGTTTGTGTTATATGCTTGTCAAATTTCATGTTGTGATCCATGATAACTCCTAATAGTTTGGTTTGTGAGACTAGTGTGATGGGGGTATTGTTAGAAGAGGTTATTTTAAATGGGTAGATGAGATATGTGGCTTTTAAGGGATGAAATAGCATTAGTTGCATTTTGGGGGGGAGGGGTTGAGTATTAGTTGTGAGTCAGATAACCAAGCTTCTATGACAGTAAAAGATTCTTGGGTAATTCTTTGCAGAAGTTGGAGAGAGGAAGCAGAACAGATTAAGGTGGAGGTGTCGGCATACTGGACCAGACTGGCATGGAGGGTGGCTTTCTGAAGGACATTGGTAAATATGGTGAAGAGGAGAGGTCCAAAGATGGATCCCTATGGGACACCTAAGGTTACAGGGACAAGAGGAGATAGGGAGTTTTACAATTTTATGGCTTGTTGGTGGTTAGGTAGATAGCCTTTTGAAGAATATTAGTGTAGAGTTACTTCGGCTGAGTTTTGAGAGTGCAGTTAGGAGTTTTGGATTGGAGACCATGTTGAATGCTTTGGAGATATCTAGAACGATAGTGGAGACCAGGTTACTGTTGTAGGAGCTGTTTGGGAGGTATACAGTTTAAAGATACTTGTTGACATATTATGGCTGGATGGCTGGTGGCTGTTAGATACTTGAAGTTGTGCAGACTTCTTGACATCGGTTCAGTTAGAGCAAAGGTACTGCAGGGTCAAAATGATGTCCATGCAAGGCAATGGCAAGGCCAGCTAGCAAGGCAATAGGGAAGGTGGCTGGACCTAGAAGAAAAAGGGGATAGGGTGAGGTTAAGTGAATGAGAGTAAAAAAAATATGAAGGAATTAGAGTAGTCAGATAGGACTAAAGGGCTAAATGACAATGAGGGTAGTGTGGAGAATAGAAATAGGTGAAAACATTGGTAACTCTTGGAGGGGCTGCCAGTAAAACAAAAAGAAATCAGGCAGCAGATTCAAAGATGAGCAACTAGAGCTAGGGAAATGAAATGGAAGCAACTTTAATAATAAGTAGCTAGTTAAAATCATAAAGCAGGCATTTAGAGTCACAGTGTGGTTACACAGTATGGCTTGCACATGTAATCAGTGGTACCAGACTTTAAGAAAAATGCAAGGTGGTAAAAGAGCAATGCTATTAATAAACAACTGCACTGTTGGGTGATTAGTAAGTAAAACAAATAGTGGCACTGAATATAATATATTGCTATACAATGTCAGGATATAAAGCTGTAATAAAATGTAAGGAGTAGCCACTAAATAAATCACTGGGACTAGAGAAAATAAGCTGTATAGTGTGGCATGAAACAGTACACTATTCTCTAAGTCAGAATAGCTTGTGAGCTAATAACAGTAAATGCAGAATTCCTAAGCAGTTTGATTATCATAATTTGAATAGTAGCACCACCTGAAAATACATTTAGCTAGTTGAGGTGCTGCAGAGAATAGCACTTTGACTCAGATAAAGACATTCAACTAGTTCCAGTGCTGCAAAAAATAGCACTTTGACTCAGATGAAGACAAATGTATACCTTTGCAGCCAGTATGCTTCTTAGTGGTTCAACAATACAGCGAAGTACAATTATCATAACAGTGAGGGTGCACCACCAGAACCACTGTTGAAGGGGTTGAGAAGGGCCAATAGTGTGAAAAGAGAAAGCCAGAAGCCAGGAATTGGTTTTAAATGGGGCAATGCATCATGGGAAGGGTTGATTTAAAGGAGAAGGACAGAGAAAAGTAAAGAGAATGGAGGAGATCTTAGTCTCAAGACACCCAGCCGGAGCTGCTTGCAAGAAAAATAATCAGTGGTTGCAGAGCAGCTTAGATGAAGTAGTTTCGCTGTTAAGGTTTGGCTTGAGAAGAGAAAGATGAAGTTAAATAGAAGGCAGGCAGGTGAGATAATAAGACAGGCAAGGTAGTAGCTAGCTTGGGTAGAGGGAAGGAAGCTCAATAAGTAAAGTAATCACAGTATAGAAAATAACTAGAAGCAGTATAGGGTATGTAGAGGGACTTTTAGGTATGTTGGGAGAAAGAGCTGATCAAGTAATAAAGGGACAGTGGACTAGGTGGGCTGAGTATCTGGTGAAAAGAAGATAGGTAGGTCTTTATTTTGACATAAGTTTAGGCTTGAGTAAGGATAGCATGAGGTGTGAAGTAAGACAGTGAGAGTATGGGTAGGTGAAAAGAAACTGCATGTTTTGGTGGTATACAGGGAGTCATTTGGGAGGAATGCAATTTAAAGATACTTGTTTACATACTTTTTTACAGTGGCTGAATGGCTGCTGACTGTTAGATGCATGTGTCTCTGCAGATTTCTTGACATTGATTCAGTTAAAACAAAGGTCCTGCAGGGTCAAATAGATGTCCGCACAAGGCAATGGAGAGGGCAGGTAGCAAGGCAGTAGGGCAGGTGGCTGCACCTTTGCAGTCAGCAAACTTCCTAATGGTTTAACAATACAGAAAAGCACAAACAATTATCATAATGGCAAGGCTGTACCACCAGAACTGCTGCTGAAGGGATTGAGAAGGGCCGATAGCGCCCAGAGATATCAACCTAGCCTGTGACATAAACAGAATGTGTTGTTGAGCCAAATATATCTCCCAGCAAGTGCCACTCCTAAGTAATATGCTATGAATATATGTGAAGCAGTGATCCTCAATGACCCTATCAAAGCTCAACCTTCACAACTGGATGAGTGATTGGAAATTCATCCTAGAGGTGGCACCTATGTCCCTCATGGACTGTGTCAGTCAGTGTGGAGCAATAAATCACTCTGCTCACAAAAATCATCTAACTATGCTCAGTAAGGGTACTTATGTTCTTACATAGCTAGGCTTGTAAAAATCCTAGAGCCATTAGCCTAGTAACCTTCTATGAACATGGGAAGCTATGCAGCCCTACCAACATCTTCTCCCTAACATGGCCTGCTGATGTCATCCACTGTAAGTTGTCCTGCAACCTTAAAAAGACAGACTTGTCCAATGGCACATGCATAAAGTAGTGTATTCTGTAGTCTGTGCACTTAGGTTGAAGTTCTGTTCTCATTGCAAGCAATTGTGTGTGTTTAGCTAGAAGAACTGAAGTGTGTATCCTACAGTTACCACTCCAATCCCATGGATTGTCAGTATTTTGATTGGGTTTTCAGTATTTTGATACTTGCATGTGTCTACAGATCCATTTCAAGCAGACCTCACAATATCTTCTCTTTAACATGGCCTGCTGATGTCATCCACTATAAATTGTCCTGCAGCCCTACAAAAATCAGACTTGTACTGTGGCACTTGGGTAAAGTAATGTGATCTGAAGTCTGTGTACTTGGATAGATAGGGGTTCTATTCTGACTGCAGTCAGCTGTGTGTGTTCCTAGATAGAAAAGTCATAAGTGTTAATCCTACAATTACTGCTGTAATATCATGGGTTGACAGCACTTTGATTCCTGCAGATGCCTACATATCCCTTTCATGCAGCCCATCCAACATCTGGTCTCCCACATGGCCTGCTGATGTCATCTTCTATAAGTTCACATGTCATTTTGTAAAACTCAGATGTGCTGTGGTACTTGCATAAAATAGTCTGCTCTCTAATCTGTACTTAGGTAGGGGTTCTATTCTCACTGCAGTCAAGTGTGTGTGTTGCTGTTTCTGTGTATGGGCTCTTGCTTGACATTACAGAAAGCATTTACACCAGCATGTAAGACAGTGTTATATTCTCTTCAACAGACACTACTGATGTCATCTGCTACAAAATGATGTCTGGTACACTCCAAGTCAGACTTGTGGCATGGTGCTTGCATAAAGTACTGGGTTCTGTAGTTTGTGTACTTAGATAGGTGTTCTATTCTTAATGCAGTCAAGTGTGTGTGTGTGTGTGTGTGTGTGTGTGTGTGTGTGTGTGTGTGTGTGTGTGTGTGTGTGTGTGCTCTTGCTTGACATTACAGAGAGCATTTTACATCAGCATGTTGGACAGTTATATTCTCCTCAACAGACACTGCTGATGTCATCAGCTACAGAGTGTTGTCTGACACACTACAAGTCAGACTTGTCCCATGATGTGTGTGTAATGTACTGTGTTCTGTAGTCTGTCTACTTAGATAGTAATTCTATTCTCACAGCAAAGAACTGGGTCTGTGTGTGTTTGTGCACTTGCCTGATGTTAGTGAGAGCATTTTACAACAGCTTGTGGGACTGTGCTCTCATAATTTTTTCCTCCCCAGACACTGCTGATATCATCAGCTAGAAAGTGTTGTCTGAAACACTCAAGTCAGACTTGAACGTGGAACTTGGCTTAAATACAGAGTTCAGCAGTCTGTGTACTTAGGTAGGGATTCTATTCTCACTGCAGTCAACTGGGTGTATGGTTTTGTGCACTTGCTTGACATTAGAGAGAACATTTTACAACAGCATATGGGACATTGCTTTTGCCATCTGCCTCTCACCAGACTCTGCTGATTTGTTGAGGTGCAGTATACACATCAGGGCAGGGTCAGAGATGGCCTGTAGTCCAGTCACAAGTCACCTCATCCTTTCTAATACAGATTTCAGGAGCAGGGCTTTCAGTCTATCCATGTACGTCATTGCATGGTTTGTAGGACCTGCATTTTCTTGGTGTCAAACCCCGCGCTCTGTCCAGCTGATGCAGTTGTCTGGTGAGGTACATTTAAAAGGAAACATTATACTGTATTAGTGTTCAGATGAGGTTTGAGTACAGTGCTTTTATATCATCCTCAGCTCTGGATACAGTGGCCTGACTTCTAAGGTGCATGATGTAGCCTTTGTATACCACTGTGGACACTTGGTGAATGCTCAGATTGTTATCTATGTGTGTTCCCAAACCTTCATCACTGGTTTCAGCATGAGGGAGTGTTGTCAATGGTGTATTTACCAGGAAATTCTACTTTGCATAAGTCACAAATCCTGACACATTCTGTCTTTATTAGTAGACTATGTGGTTTTGCCACCAATCATTTGTGTGTGTTAGCCCCTCTTGTAGTATAGTCACATCATTGGTGGACTCAATGATTGCAACCAATATGCAGGAATCAACACACGTGGTAAACTGCAGGTTGGATTTTGTAGCTGGGACTATTGTGAAATAGATTCTAAACAGTTTAGGGCCTAGCACAGATGCTTGGGGTACACCAATACTGACAGCTGTAATGGTAGAGGTTGATTCTCTAACTTTCACAGTATGTGGTCTGCTGGTGAGGAGACTGGTTAACCATCTAGTGATGTAAGTGTCAATCCCCAGCTGGTAGAGTTTGTCAATGATACCTGAGCAGGGGAATTGTGTCCATTCCTAAGGACAGAGCAAGATAGGCAGTATGCATGGTCTTACCTTCATGCAGTCCTATCACACAGAATCAAATAGGCTGTGACAACAGCAAAGATCACCTATAGCATGATTTTGAATATACACTTATCTGACATGGTTTGATACATACTTCAGCACACCCTACAGATGGACTGTGTTTCTGTAGAAGGGTGCACACTTATTGGATACTAGTAATATCCTGGCTGTGTGCAACACATGTGAGTTTTTGATGATATGTCTATGTTTGTTACATCTGTCAGATGTCCTCAAAGAGCTCATGTATGGCATGCAGGATGACAACACTATCATCCTGTGAACTTGAACAAGCAAAGGCAGTCAACATGAGTCCACACCAAGGTATTCACTTCACAATAACAGATGTGACAGTCAACACCTATATTACAATGTAGGTAGAACTGTGGATCACATATGGGGAATCTAACTATCTAGAAATGTGTAACATGACTTATACCTTGTGTCTAGTGATGAAGTCTGTACATCAGCACTCTCTGCTAGGCCCTTTGCTGTCCATGATTTAAATCACATATGTCAAGAATGACATACAAATCCTGTATCCCAATAGCTGTCTGGAGAACTACAGATTGTGGGCAATCATTGACTCCAACTGTGATACTGGTATAATACAGACAGTATCAACACACATAACAGATTCCTGCTACAGCCATGACAACACACGAGATAAAAAAGAAATGTGGGGATTTGTTTCATTATGCAAACAATTGCACATACCAAGTCTCCTGTAGGTGTCATACCATATCAGCAAAGCAGTTGTTTTGTGTCCTGTGTCCTGGGATATATGGTATGTGAAATGTCCACCAGCATGGGTCCATGGTGATGAGTACTCCCTTGTATGTAACACAACTACTGAGTATGTGCAGGACATTCACATGAAGGCCATAATACCTTCATAGATCACAGCCTTCACCACACTAATACCTGAGTGCAATGCACCCATCCTCATGTCCCTCCATACACATCTACCAATGATGTGTAACTGAAGTGTACCACCGTTTTGCTACTGTGAGTGACCACACATCTATTTGTGCATACCTAGATATTAGTTTTGTTTCGCAGACATCACTCTGTCATGGCACAGAACCCCCATCAAGGTGTAATACCACATGTATGTGTGATATCTCTTTTGGTGATGCTCTCATGACATACATAGCTGTTAAATGACATTGATGGCATGGTTTACATTTGTGAAAGTGTGAATTGTGCCATAGATATATATATATATATATATATATATATATATATATATATATATATATATATAGATATATATGTCTCTGTCATGCACACCAGTCAACTAACCTGTAGTGGTCATAATGTCAATTGTGAAATGAAACAAAAAAGTCCAAAAACCACAAAATCCAAGAAAACACTCAGCAAATGGATTCCTCTCCAAAAATACGTATTGCAGATAATCCAAATCACAAGGAAAGCAAACAAAAAATCCACCAAGTGAGGATTAAGCCACCATAAGCACTTTCATCACCAAAAGTACACATTAACATGGAACTTCATTAGATGGCAGCAAAAAGACATCATATCCTTTAAATACATTTGTTGTGTGACATCACTCCCCCCCAGAAAGACAGATAAAAAAACACAACTCATGCATTTTAAAAGTCAGTAATTATGAATAATCAGACCATAAAAAATATATAGGTATATATGTATGCATCCTATAAAGCAACATTTTTAAAAAGTATATGTTAAAAAATGTATAATAGAAAGTTGTTGTGTCTTTCGGCTTTTCCCGGTTAGGGGTCGCCACAGCGGAACTCCAGTCCACTAATGATTGGTAGTTGATTTTTACGTGCCGAGTTACCAGCCCTGATGCACAACCTTCAATGAAGGCACGCCCATTCATGCATGTCTCCACGCAGAAGACGCTCTAGCTGAGAATCGAACTGGACAGCGTCTTATTGTGAGGCGACAACCTACCGCAGCACTACCATAATAGAAAGTAAAAATAAAAAGTTAAAAAAATACATTCTACAAGCAACATGTATAACACTACCATTTAAAACAGCTTAAACAGCTCTGTGCCTTGCATTTGCTCAAATACAACCAGCAAACCCATCAGGGAAAACCAGAATAGAAAACCTATGTTAATCATCTATGCAGTGCTTTTAGTGTTAGTAAACTAGAAATAGAAACACTGTCATTGAGACCCAGCCAGCATGTAGCATTCAAACGGAGCTGCCACACTAGTTCTGCTTTTTCTAATAAGTACTGCCAGGACCCCCCTCTTTTGGAACAAGGTATTATATCCAAAATAAAGAATTTAAATGTGTGGTCTGGGTGTTGTGTAGTATGCCTAGCAAGTACATTGAATTCAGACTTGTCGCTGATGTTCCTTACATGCTCACTTATTCTTACTCTAAGTTTTCGTTCGGTTTTTCTTATATAAAAACAAGGGCATGTATCGTATATTGCACCATACACAACCCTTTCAGTATCACATGAGCCCTTAAATCGCAACCTTAGTTTAATATTATTGATTTTAACTTCATTATTCTCAAAAATAAAGGAACAAAATTTGCATCTCCCACATGTATGAGTGAAACCAAATCCTGCACTATTCACATTACACTCTAGTATATTCTTTAGATTTTGACCCCTCTTATACACACAAATAGGTTTAGCACCACTGGAACCCCTAATGGCACTATCACTCATTAAAAGTTCCCAGTTTTTAGTCAAACATAACAATGTTAGCATATAACCCGCCACATGCTGCACCCATGGCCACCCCTTGAGCTTGTAGATAGTATTTCTTATCAAATAGAACAAAATTGTTATGCAGCACCAAGTCAAATAAATGTACCAACATTATACACCTGGTAGACCAACTGAAAAAAGATATTCAAAAAAACATTCTTTACCCTATATCATGTGGAATTACACTGTAAAGATCCTTCACATCGATTGTAATCAAAACATATGATTTATCAAACTTGGTTTCATTTATCTTCCTCAAAAAAATCCCAGGAATCTTTGCACAGCAAGGGTTCCTTTTAAGAAATTCTTTTAGTTCAATATCTAGGAACCTTGCCATAGGGTGTGCAATGGAAGCCCTTGCATCCACAATAGAGCGAATAGGGGGTTGGCATAAATTCTTATGCATCTTGGGAATCCCAAAGATGATTGGTGCAACCAGAAAATCAGTAGACAAAAAATGTAATTCATCTATAGAATTGAGTCTTTCTATAAATAGGTCTTCCAAGTGCCCCCTAATTTTTCTGTAAGCCCCATTCAACTCATTTAAGGAGCTTTCTATATATGTAGGGGTGTCAATAATTTCATACATTTTCCTAATATAGTCACTCTGATGCATTAATACAACACCCCCCCTTCCCTGTTGGGTTTCATAGCCCTTATACTTATGTTATTAGCAAGTAGTCATAACTCAAAACCTTCTTCCTCACTTAAATTATTCTTAATCATAGAAGTCAAACCACTTTTCTGGGTGCAGTACGCTCTGATGTCAATTTCACAAACTTTTATTTTTATATATATAGAAAGCTCCTTAAATGGAGAGGAATCTGTTTGCTGGGCATTTTCTTGGATAATGTCAACTGTGTCTTCTCATACCTCCTCACCTCCTCCATATGTTTGTGTCAGGATAGTGTGCTTGATTACACTCATAGATTGTTGTATAAGTATGTTGGTGCAGAACCATCTATGCTTACTCAGAAACACATATGTTGCATCAGAGACATGGCTAAGCTGGTGGCATTATTCTAATATTGTCCATGATTGTGCATTTACTGTTTGCAATGAGCCTGTATATGTGCCCTACTTGTTGGAAGAGTCTGCTGATAACAGAGAAATTTTCAGGCAAATCAGTTTGCACATCTTCACAATATGCACCCAATTCCAATTATATTTAACATTCCTGATACCTGTCCTCTCCATTGTTCATATCTGGATGCTTAGCTCACACAGACATGATCTACTGTTATGTCATCTAGTATGACAGTCATATCATATACATTTGTGCCTGTGCAGTCCATACTGTGCCATATGGAGATGTGATCAGTGTTCCTGCTGCAACTATCTTCCTTTTACATTCTCTCATGTGCTGTACATTATAATGTTTCACCTGTCCTCCTCCCTGGTGTTCATACCTAAACTTTATCTGTGTGTCTTTATTCAATAAACACACTTCCCATGACTGTTTCTTATAAATGGCAGTCCATGTACCCTTACAGATCATTAACAAAACTTGCACAGATTGCCTGGAGTGGGATTCCACAATAGTCAGCACACTGTCCTGTCCTTGCAAGACTTACATTACATTAAGAAAAGCAACAGAAAAATTAAAACAAAATGAAATAGATAAAACAAAATCCACGTCAGCAGAACCAGCAGCTGCTGGTTCTGCTGACGTGGATTTTGTTTTATCTATTACATTAAGAAAAGCCCTGGTGGTCTGTGTGGCATTCCATGCAATCCAGCCTGCTCAGTTTGCTGTACTGAACACATACATTGTCCTGTTCTGTCCCTGCAAAATGTACATTAACTTAGGAAAAACCCTGGTGGTTCATGAGGCATTCTATGCAATCCAGCTAGCCCAGTTTGTTGGACTGTAGACATACAATGTGCTGTCCTGTCCCTGCAGCAAATATATTAACTTAGGAAAAACCCTGGTGGTCCATGTGGCATTCCACGCAATCCTGCTAACCCAGTTTGCTATGCTGTAACCAAGCTTTACACAGTTTTCTGGCTGCCAGGAAACCCGACTTGTTTACATTTGAAGGCAGGCTGCAGCATAAATATTCATTAAGTGCCGCTGCTCACCGCTTAAGCACGTAAACTCCATGTAACCTTTGAGCAAAGCCTACACCAAGTTTATTGAATCCCAGAATGTTTACCATGAGTTATAACATCAAGTTTAAGACCTAGAATCAAAAGAATACTACCACTATATTGTACTGAAGAGTTTGACATCTATATTTCTTTAAAATCTCCTATGGTTTCAGAATTAAGAGTATTTGTTGGAAATTTGAGGACATAATTTGATTTTATCAAAATGCTTAGGCTCCATTCATTGGATACTACACTGCAAATTGTCAGAGATTCATTGGATAAAATGAGTGAATGAGATTTGGGACAAGAGTTTTAATCAATTAAATTGTGAGGGTATTTTATTTTGTTGGCAGTACTTGCGGCTCTGTTCCCTACTAAAATCGGCTAATAAGGAGTTAAGAACAGCAAATAAGGCTAATTACAAGTATTGAGATAACCCTGTCTCTTTTACATCTTTCACTTCATATCATGTGAGGCTTGTAGATTTATTTAACTGGTTTATTAACTCTTTAGTCAATAGTTTCTGAGATCTCAGTAAAACCCAATCAAAGTGGATCTAAATGGAGCTGACAGAGAAGGAATAGATAGAAGTGTTTCAGAATTGTTACAATTCGAGTCTAACTTACATTAATTCTTTCACTTTACACAAGGTGATCAGTTCTTGGCAATACTCCCCAAATAGATTAGGAAGAAGGAAATAAATGTCACTTATGGGTGGATTCAGTAAACCTTACACAGTAGAAGCAAATTTTAGGTTCAGTAAGCACTGTGTAGAGGTGATTGCCCTGCACAAACAAGGTAAACACTGTGGTATGCCAATTACAACATAAGCAGCTGAATTGCATGCTAATCAACTGGTTCTACTGGTGGAGCTATTCAACAAGCTGTAAAGCAACTGTGTAGACTTGAGACTGGATTTTCCTGCAAATTCCAAAACTTTTGGAATACGACCACAGAAAGGAGTCTACACGGACAGAATGTTAGAGGCTGCTGCTGTTGCTTTAATTCATTTGTATGTGGTATAGGCTGAAGCTAATGCTCCTGCTGCTGCCAATAGGGCTAGGCTGAGAAGAAGAGTTTATCTTTTCACAACCAACATGACATGGAAATTATAGAGCACTACAGGGTGGATAGGGACACACTACAAAAACTCTGCAACCTCTGTCATCCTCAACTCAGAGCCAGAGCCAACCAAGGGGAACCCATCCCAGTGGAGACAAAGGTATGTGTAGCATTTAGAATTTTAGCTACAGGTACCTTTCAGAGACCAATAGTGACATGTGGGGGTGTCACAGACATCAGCATCCAGGATCCTCCAACAATTTCTGAATGCTATGCTCCAACATGCCAGTGACCACATATATTTTCCTCGTAGTTCTGATGAGAGCCAGAAATATGCAGGATTTCTACCAAGTAGCACACTACCCTGAAGTGCTAGCTGCCATGGATTGCACACATATAGAACTTAAGTCACCACCTGGAGAACAGGGTTGGCTCTACAGAAACAGAAAGGGCTACCACTATATCAACTGCCAAGTTATTTATAATGCCAAAGGGAATCATATTGAATGTGTGTGCTGGCGATGCTGGCACTTACCACATCTCACATATCTGGCACATCTCCCAACTATACTAGATATTTGCTAAGGGGGATATCCCATACGGTCATTTACTGGGGGATACAGGCTATGCACTGGAACCATGTCTGATAACACCCATCAGAAATGCACACATATCCATGGAAGAATGCCATAATGAGGCACACGCTCAAACCAGAAATATAGGCCATGTGTTTGGGCTATGGAAGTCATAGTTCCAGTGCCTAGATACATCTGGTAGAGCTCTGCAGTACAATTTAGAGACATATACAGAAATATTCAAAGTATGTGCCATGCTACACAACATCATCCTGAGGAAACAGCTTCAGAGGGGTCAGCAAGGGGAAGGGTTACACATCCCGCCAACAATGCCAAGGTCACCACAACCACAGGCAGATGACGACTCATGGGGGGAACCACCAGCTGTTGTCGATGTAGGCAGACATAAGCATGCTCAGTATGTCCTTGTACTACCTAAGAGCCAATGCATAGCACAATCATTCACCAGCTAGGGGCGTAAGACCTTCCTCCTACACACATAAATATAGTACCTTAATGCCAGGCAACTCTCACAACCTTTACCTCCCCATGTATTCGCTGTGCACAGCTTCCATCAGCAGAGTCAGCCTTGAACTAAAATTGTTGCAATTGCTGGATTTACAAGGTAAGTGTTGAACCTGGAGTGTACTGTGTAATAATAGGAATGAGTGGAATATCCTTGCATATTGTTAATTGGTAGTGTAAACAAGTAAAAGGTGGGAGATTTGCACATAAATTACCTTAAAATGTGACAGCAGAGGCTTGCATGACTTATATGTGTTTATTAAGTAGTAGGCCTTAGGCATCCAAGTATCACACAGTCATACCCCTCAAAAGTAGTGATGGTCACTGCATGGCCCAGTTTAGCACCATACATTTGTAATGGAAAAATCATTAAAGAGAGAAGTTAGAAAGTAATGATATACATTGCAGTTTCTGACTTCAGAGCCCTCACAAGATCATTCACATTTAAGTTGGGAAACTTTGATGCCATCAGTTGTGTAACTTTCCAAGCTCAATATAAGTCAAAGGTATAGTTACCAGTTCAACACCAAAAATGCAGATATATACTAAGCACTTCAAGTCAGCTATGCACCATGACCATCAGACACAAAGCTTATTTATCCCTGAATCCAAAAGATGGAAAACAGGGACATGGCACAGTTATCATCACTTGAACAGGATGCTGTGGGGGGGGCAGTAGGTCTAGGATGATGCAAATAGTCAATGAGTGGGCAAGTGTGTTTGAGTAAGAAAGAGATGCGAGCAGATGTCTGGATAAATCAACAAATGGCCAGTGAAACAAAATGAGATTTAAGCTGTGTGTGTGTGACTGTAGGGGTATTCATCTGTTGAGATACTAAAGCCTACCTGGAAGCTCCTTCTGGGACATGCTTTTGGTTCTGAAACTGTTGCTCCAACATCCAGGGCATGCTGTACTGCACTCTCCTATGAGCTGTCTGGATCCCTGATATTGGCCAGGAAATTTTCATTGGGTGTTAGTGGAGGTTCCCTAGCAGGCCCTCCCCGATAACCATCAGGTCACAGCCCATTGCAGCTGCTCTCCTCTATGCAGATGTGACCATGTCAGTGGCACTGTGGTACAGCTGCTCATATGTTCTGCTATGGCCACCCACGGCATTCAAATCATCAACCATCTGGCACCAAATGTGCATCCTGCATGCCATACCTCCCCTTCCCCTTTCCAGCAGAAAAGCACCATGTTGCCTAAAGGCATCAACTATCACCTGGTTCTCACCATCAGTGAAGGGCGATCTCCGGGTATTGACATGCCTGGGTGGCATACTCCTAGTTGTCCTAAAATACAGCAGATGGATAATACACATAAGTATCACATAACTACAAAATAACTGTTTCCAGATAAAACAGAAAAGCTAGCAACTCGGTAATACCCAATGAAGAAACATAAAGCAGTCTAGAGATGTGAAATATTAACAACAGGCAGGATGCAAAATAAGGAGAGTAAGAATAGCAACATATCCTTGTTTGTGCCATAAGAGTAACTCACCTTTGCCCCCCTAAAATAACAGTCTATCCTTGCTTGTGCCATAACACTAACTCACATTTGCTCCCCCCAAAAGAACACCCTATCCTTGTTAGTGCCATAACAGAAACTCACCATTGCTCCCCCAAAGAACAATTTATCCTTGTTTGTGCCATAACAGTAACTCACCCCCCCCCACACACACACACACACAAAGAACAGGCACATGACACATTTTGCTATCAAACCATCTTTGAATTTCTAAAATTGCTATCTAAGAAACTATTCCTGAAAGATTTGTACATACTTATCGCAGACCATTCCATTATCTGGTATTGGTAGTCATGTAGACATGTGAAATGACTTGACAAACATGCTAATGCTATCAGTACACTTGTAATTAATGCATACAGATAAACATGTGAAAGCATTTGCTTCAGATTTTTCTTAAATACATTCCAGCATATGCAGTATGTAGCTGACAAAATGCAAACTTACCTTCTGAAGTTCTGTAATCCTCTGTACACATATATCCAAAATAAATAGCTTACATGCAATATTCCCAACATACACAAGTCTCCTCAACATCAGTTTGCCTAGCTATATATTTACCTTTTTATATCAAGTAGAGTCAGGGCTGTTAGCACAGTGAAGATGCAAATGAGGTTTGAACTCATCAGAATTGCTAAATCCCAAATAGTTGGATCTGTGTAGGAGATGTAAACATAGTGCAAGCACTCACTCAGTGTTTGTTGTTAATGGATTGCAATTCTGAATGATTACTGGTGTCATGAAAGGAGATATTGCCAGCCCAGCTATCTGGAATTTTGTAAATAACTATATGTCATTTGTGAATATCAATATGATTCATATAAAATATTTGTGTTACAAATGTATTGGAACTGTATGTCAGGTGTATATCAAACTGCTGGTACAGAAGTGTGTATTAAAAAGGTTTTTGCAAAGTGCTTAAAATGTAAGCACAGCATGCCCTACTGGAATAGAACAGAAAGGTACCTGCACTATTGTAACTGTTTAGATGTATATAGTTTAATAGTGGAAACTGGAATGCAGAAGGTTAACTTCAGAAAAATAGCTGAAATTAAATTATTTTATGGCCAGGCCATAAAAATATGTTCCCCAGGATTTAATAAAATCTGTGTTGGCACAGTGTAGAGCTTACATGGAATGTATCTGTGTACATGGCCACTGTTCAACCTCAGCAGTGCACCATGCATATTAATGATGATGCCCTGCTGAGGGGGAGCCAAGGAACATGGATATTGAATCAGTGTAGGGAGATGTGTATTGGCTACCGATGGCTGTAGATGTGTGTGAGGCTCCCTGTAATGCTCCCCGCCACTGTTGTTATGGTGTATCAACTGTATAATATGTCTTTTGTATGAGGCATTATTTTCCGTGTAATATTTTTATTATTATTATTTTTTTTTTACCTGCATGTTTGCACTGCTCGGTGACAAGCGCAACAATGCCAATCTGTGCTCACATATTGATGTAATTAATTGTCATAATTAAATATTTTTTTTCAATGAAGTTTGCTCAGTGTGGCGTGAAGTGCAGCAGAACATACATAGCAGACACCTGCCACACATCTGAAAATGGAAACCAGATGTAATTAATTATTTATTTATAGGTGTGATTAAGGGTGTTTGTGTGGTGTGGCATGGTGCTGAGCAATGATAACAGGTAGCCTAGTAGTATATATGAAGATATACTAGTTTATATAACATTCAACTAGCTCCATGGGTAGAATTACAGTCTTATGTGTAGTACGTCTTGGGTTTGAGTCCATAACAGGCAGAATATGTATGTAATGAATGTACTATTTTTCTGTAATTTTATGTGAAGTTTGGCACTGCTGCACTCTGCTAAGCACTAATCAGTCATGTTAAGCAGTGCATAAACATACTAATGGCTACCGGTGTTTGTGCGGTGCTAAGCCTCACCAAAACTACCGTTCTGTGAGTTTTTGTGCTGCTTGGCTTCCCTTAGTTGGTTTGCATGCTGCTAAACAATGCAGTGCTTTCCTGAATGTTGCTGAATGATGAGTAAGGTTGGGAAAACAACCAATATTAAGCCCAATAGGTGGGAATTCTGCAACAGCCATTGGAGTTTATTCGACTGTTGGTATGGTTAGCGGTGTTGAAGGTGTGCACTTTCAGTTGCAGCAGTAGAGCATTCAGGGTCCGGAGTCATGGTTGGGCTCCTGATTAAAAACCGTGAACCCTGACTGATGTAGGATGGATTCTAGAGCTCAGAGTACAAGGTGGAGGCTTGAGACCTTTTGGCCAGAGAGCTCTCCAGTGTTACTGGTATCCCCCAAACAAGTGAGCAGTGTCATCACCACCATGATGACCTGAAAAGGAGGAAGAGGGGAACCCTGGACACCTGGGTTCAGGAAGAGACAGCTGAGAATGCTCCCCACGTATGTATGTATGTCTTCCTCTGTCTAATCAATATGCAAGCTGAAGGTCTACAAAACTGGTACGCATAATGGTTGTGCTTCTCTCCCAACAGCTACAGCTGAGAGGGCACGCAATGTTGAGTCCCATGCCAGGTGCCTGGCCAGGCTGCACCATAAGCATGGTAAGTACAGATTTAGTATACCAACTGTAGTGCAATAAGCAAGAAACACTGTAGTGCAATAAATGAGCATGTAGAACTGTTGTGCAATAAATGGGTAATTAGAGCTGTAGAGCTGTAGTGCAATAAATAAACAATAAGAACTGTATATCAATAAAGCATTAGCAATACCAATAACAGTAAGCAAAATGTTGTTCAGCAGTTTTGTCAAAGCCATTGCAGTAGACCTGTATACATTGATTGTCTATGGTAAGGTTGCTGCAGTCAAGTGTGACACAGTAATAGCTGTAGCCAGCAAATCTAATGGTCTACAAACTGTATTGCACAACCCATAGTAGTGTCCAAGGCTGTCTCCAGACCAATATCAGTCACATAATGCTCTCTCTGCCTCAGAGACCACTTAATAAAGGTATATGGGTGTGGTTGCCCAGTCCACGGGCATATATTGTGTGTGGACTTCATAGATATTTCAAACCCGTAACAATAAAATGTGTTTACTAGCATTGCTGATTCTAAAATACAGCTTTTTTCATATATGCAGTATGGTTGTATTCATACATGTGTGTTCTACTGTCACTGCAGTCTACTATAACACTCTAATAATACTAGAATGCCAGAGGAATGTCCTGTAACTTGCATTGCTCAATTCATAGTATAGTTCCAGGTGATCTCCAGGCAAGTATCAGTCACTCAACAATCAGCAGTGACTCAGTAGCTTAGTCTGTTAAATGCTTTGTATGCAGTATATTTTGCCACACATAGTCCTGGGTTCAAATCCAGTGGTATATAGCAGTGAATTTTCCATATTAGTCACATAATGCTCACATTTTGTCTCTCACCAGGAACACAAGAAATATATGGGTGAGATGACCCATATTTTGAGCAGATAAGCTGTTTAGATGTCACAGAATATTAACATCAATACCATGAATGTGTTCATCAGCATTGTTGAGTCATAAATAAAGCTGTGTAATCTCGGTATGGCTGTATCCCTTGCATGTTTGTACTAGGTTGCTTCAGTCAATTATTACATTATTTACAGATGTCCCCTGCAGTCACAACTATTGGGTTCTACTCCCATGCCTGCCAACTAAGGCACAACATCTGTCTAGTTTTCTTACTGTACACATACATGACTTTCAAGTGTCACAATTTCCTCATAATGTAATTAAAACTGCTTAATTCATCTGTCACATGATTAGCAAATAAATTAATACCTCAAATGCAATATATTACTAAATCCATTTACAGAACACCTGGATAGTTATGTAAGTCCACATTATGTGAAACTGTTCTGTGTAGTGGTGTACCTGCATTTGTTACTGCTTGGCCCATATTGACCCATGATAACAGCTTGAGAGGCATGTATGTGCTACATCAGTTATAGGAGAATTGTAGTCACTATACTCAAACCTGGTACTATACACCTGTAGAGTATATATTTCAGTGTATTGAAGGATATAGGCTGCAATGTCAGTAATGGAATTTTTCTCTCTGTCCCCACCCCTTATTTTCATTTATTTATTGCTGTTATTTATTATTATGATTTAATATTAGCATAATTTGTTAGACTAACTATATTTTGGAAAAATGTGTTTCGTTATTGATATGTTTTATTGTGATTTAATAACATATTTTGTTAAAATAACTATATATCGGAAAATGTGGTTGATTATTGTTATGTTTTATTATGATGCAATATTAACATATTTGTTACACTAACTGTTTTGTTGGCCCTATGGTTTACTTTTTACCGGTGTGCTATTGCCATACCAACTGTTATGTTACTTAATGTTCTCTTGCACATATTATACATTAATATGAATTTGGATGACTATATATGATGTTCGAACTGTTAATACTAAAAAAACAGCAGAACCAGCACTCGGACACCAGCCACAAGTCAAGAAGATTAAATTTATTTCTGGTTAAGTGCTTTCTTCCCTTGGTAGGGACTTTTTCAGAACAATTAATACAAGAAAAACCCAGCCCTTATATACCGTTAGTACAAATTAATGATGTCATATAATTAATTGATTGAAGAACAATTTGTTAAAGTAATAGTTGCACAATAACCTTACCTACAATAACACACAACACCAATACTACCATGTAGTTTAAAATATGTTTTTTGAAAAATGTATTAACTTAAAAATCATTAAAAAGTTAAAATAATGAATCCATTTATTAAATTACTTTAAAACTTATTGCATTAAAATGTAAAGACTAAATACAAATTTGCCAAACAATATGACAACAGTCAATGTTACTGGCATGCCCGTTTACCCCAAGATTTGCTTTAATTTCAAGATACAGGCTATATTCGTAGTTTCATTTAAGCCCAGTGGCTCTGTTGCATCTAATTTCAGTTGCCATTTCAATTCCTTAACATCTAAATGCAATTCAACTATTTTCCCTTGGGAATCTGTTAATACTAACATTGGTTTAGTTATTACTAACCATAATGTATTGCTATACCTCATATCCCATAGCAAGTCAAGGTAGGCCGGTTCCAGCTGATCCCCCTACCTTGCCTCAACTGGCCGTGGTGCCAGGTCCCAGCATGTTTGGGATCCAGACCAGTGGTGCCCCCTCTGCTGCCCTTGCACTACCTGTGGTGTTGGGTAGTACCACCCCAGGGGATGGGGCCCAGGCCCACTGGGAGCTGTGGTGGAGGGGGTTTTGTCACCCATGCAGAGCTGCCAGTCCTGGTGTGCAGGATGGTCCACCATGGCTATGACTGTTTTCCGCTCCAGATTGAGGGCATGCTGGCCACCCTGGTGGGGCAGCCTCACCCTGGTACCCAGCCTCCAACACAGCCACCCATGGGGCAGTGATGGATTAGTGTTGACAGTCCCATGGGTGGGAATGTGAGTCACACCGCTGCTGTCTGAAAGCACATGGGACTCAGATTCCACAACATCCTCCCTACACAAGGTGTTCACAACCTCATGTGTCACACACCTCCCCACCTCCACTGTCTGCTGTCTTGTCTGTTTGTAAATGCATTCCCCCTACCCAACTTACCTCCCCCACACATACCTATATCCCTTTCCCAACATTCCACTCTCACCTTAAAAATAATAAAAAAAAAATTGGAAACCTGTCTCAAAAAAAAAAAAAAAAAACATTGTCCCATACATAGCTTTCCATTTTGCACACATATCCACCAAACACACATATTTCAGTCCAATTAGCTTAACAACACAGTTATATTGTCCTCACACTTCTCGCTCATGTTTGAGAATCCAAATTCATCTACAAATTCTGCCAAAGTGCAAAGTTGTTGCTGTACATGAAATGGATAACTATGGTACTTTCCTTCACCCTTCCTGCACATCCCTCCTTGCCTTTCACTATTATGTTTTTCCCTCTGCTTGCCCCCATTTCACCACTTTCCTATCTTCTCCTCCTTTTTTCTTTATATTTTTTAGCATGGAGTTGCATGATGTGCTGTGTCATGCAGCTTCACTAAGCTCAGCTAAATACAACTATAATGACTATATGAGTTTCTAACGTTGTAAGACACATGTACAAAATAAACACCTCTGCTGTGTTTTGAAACCAAGCCCATCAAACCTGCAGCACCCTGCATTAACCTACCATGCCATGCAACTTTTAATTAGAATAGATGGTTTTAAACAAAACATAGTAATTGCGAGTTAGAGTCATTAGGCGTGTTTCAGTGGAGATGCGTGCCACGCTGCACTGTGCAAACTGGAAGAAAAAGTAATGGAAAAATTGGGAGTGTACCTTGGACTATCGTACAATAGTACACCACTAGACAGCCAAAGACATGATAATGGATGTAAATGAGGTCTGTGATAGCAGGTGCATGTGCCCTTTTATCAGCACCATGTAGAAATTCACCTGCTAAGGCATTTATGACAAAATACATATTCAACTGGTATTCTGGTGCAGAAATACATTCATATAAATCCATGCACATACTGATGGATGTAGTAAATGTATGTCACAGCCTGTATGTGTGCACATATATCTTGCAAATACACCCAGTGACTCAGTACTTCAGTCTGTTACATGCCTTGCATACAGTACATTTTGCCACACACAGTCCTGGGTTAAAATCCATTGTTGTGTTGCATTTCAATTACATTATTGTGAAGACAGCAGTTAATGAATGACTAATGCATTCATTATCCCCACAAAGCATTGCTAAGTAAGTAACTGCTTTTCACTGCTGGAAGTCACAGGCCTGCAGGTAGGAACAGACATCACATATCCATATAGTATTGCTTTATGTCACCTAATACTCTGTTATTGACACTGTTGCCTAAGATACATACCTTAAACACATGCTGTAATTTGAATGTCAGGGGTAATCTCACTCTGGCTCTACCTCTACAACAAGGCTGACACAGCTGACACAGATACAACTACAGCTTGTTGTCCTCCAAAGTGTTCACACTCACTGCCTATGTCTATTAACTGCAGCAGCAGCTACAGCCTACTGTACACACAGCTCTAGGTAAAGGTATCTGCTACAAACCTACTCTCTGTGATGATGTAGTCTCCTCACCCCTAGGAATGTCCATCTCACCAACTAAGAAAGGGTCCATGTTGTACATGAAGGCAATATATATTACGCAGTGGTTGCATGTCATTGGCTAATGATACTGCAACTTCGCTGTTTTGGCTGCAATTAGCATATCAGAGTCACAGATTGGTTTAGAGGCAATTACAAGCTAATGAGCAGCATGTTAAAATGCAAGCAGCTGGCTATGGGCAAACATTCTGTATGAGACTCCCCTCACACAGAGCACACCTTTGTGACACAGTAGTAGTAGTAGCACATTTCAACAGAGGAGTACTGCACTGCACCAGGTATCTAACTGTTTTTGTGTATAATATGGTGCAGCTGAGAGGATAGAGGTATGGGGAATAGGGGGTACAGCAGTAAGCCTGTCTTTGACCTGTGATGATGACATGTCATTGATACCCTGCTGTCTTACACATACAGGGGATGTACATTATATTAGGGTTGCATTGTCTTTTGTCATTGTAGTTCACTGGTATTGTTGGACATCCCAATATAGTGGTCATAACAGCACACCGCTCTTTGTCTGGCACTGGTCTTATTTCATATCATTGGGTGGCTGGCCTTAAGGGACACACCACAGTGGACTGGAGTGTTGTATGTATGATCATACAGCAGAATCTCTCTTGGTACATAGGGAACTACCTCAGTAATGATACTATCTCAAGTAATGATACTATCTCAGTTGTATCCACACACACACTGTGTTGTCACACTGTGGGGTATGACATGTGTGAGCAGACAGTGGATAGTACTACCCATTTTGTTCTTGCTGTAACTGTACATAGTGGACATCTATGTATTTGATCCTGTAATGTGTTTGCCTTTTGCTGTATTTCAGGACTAATGTATTGCAGAAGGCATGCCCCTTTCTCAGATGCAGAGAATGAACTTATATTTCAAGGACTACTGCAGCATCATCACATCCTCCTATCCAGGGGGAGGCATAACAGGGAACAGTGGGCTGCATTGTGGGCAGACCTTGTCCAGGATATGAATGAGACTGGCCAACAAGAGAGGACATATGAACAGTTTTGACTCCTCACTATGGATATGGTGAATGCTGCACAATGAAGGGCAGCAGATGTAGCCAGGGATCATGCCATCATCGGTGGAGGGCCTGCAATGGAACAACCACTCACAGCCACCGAGGAATTCCAGGCAAACCTATGGACACACGACAGCTCCCAGACATCTATCACACCATACATCTTGGAAGTGGGTGCCAGAGTGTCCACAGCAGAGGAGCATGCAGATAAGCTTACTGTGATCACCAATGTAATACTGTAGCAGTCATTCTGTCAGGCTTTACATACCTTTACGTGGGTGTCAGGTCTATGTGCTGTGGGGGGGGGGTTAGCTCACTTGTACACTCATACCCAGAATGTCTGCAATACATCAAGTAACACAGTAGCTACTGTACATGTGAGATATACATAGGTATTACCTCATTGTGCTGCAGCATGTGGTGTTACTGAAATTACTTCACCCTCACCTTTTTACAGGTCTATCAGTTGTCCAAGGCCATGGTCCTGATTCTGGTAAGCTTGATACTTTTTTGTTATGGAATATACATATGCTATTAAGGGTGAGGGCCAGGATAATACCTTATGTCCAGGTAATGTTATGTATAACTAGAGTAGAATGTTTGTATGTTCCAGGTTAGAACAGTTATCTAGGTTTCCTAGAGTGAGTAATCACAGGAATGTAGTTGAATGAGCAGAAACACATTTGCAGTCATAGTTCAGAGTGAATAGGCCTCTTGATGTACATGAGGCAAATCATCTGACATGCCTTGTACATACTGAAAGGTCAATGGTACATACCTTAGGCACTGAAATTTGTATTTGTATATATTTGTTAAGATAGGTGTACTGGGTTTTATGCACTGTGTTATCAGGTATGGTGTCATATTGCATACCCAAAAGGTACATTGCACTAGCCAAGTGTCATGTGATTTACTTGATGTGCTTGTTATAAAAGCCTTGCGTTGGATGTGTATGTTGTTGAGAGAAAGTCTGTTGTGCATGAGAGCAAAGATGACAGGATATGATAGTGGTAATGCAGTTGTGGATCCTCATTATTATTATGAGTCTCTGTGGATTTTCCATACATGATAGTGCAGGTAGTAATGTACTGCTTTTGTCTTGGTTTTCACAGGTGACCGGGGGGTTGGGGTCTCTCCCCCACATAACCTGATGTCAGTGTCTCTTCAGACTCTGAGGATTATGGTGGCCACAGTGAGGCACAAGTGGGGTTGTTGGGGACTGAATCTGTCCCAGAAGTTGACATCCATCTTTTGCCCTATTGTCACTTCACACAGACAGTATGCCCACCCATACCCTATCCCCGCAGGCCTCATATATGGGATAGTCAGAGGGTGAAAACATTGAACAGGCCAGGGTGCCAACTATGGCATCAGTGAGTGTAAACACTGTCCATAGCCAGAGAGTTGGTGAGGTCCCACACAGGGATTGACAGAGGTGCTCATAGGAGAACCACTGTCTGTCCACCACCTGTGGTAGGTGTCACAACACGGGCCACTCATTGTATGTTTTGGGCTGTCATGGAGGCACAGGCATATTCTGAATGGAATACCAGATGTATGCTTAGGGTTATGGATGCAGCACAGTCTGACATCTGCGACTGCCTCCATCGCACTGGGGACATCCTGAAGCGGTTCACTGATGCAGGGGACAGACAGTGGACTGAGGTAGTGTCTGTCTTGGGCTGCATATTGCCTGTGCTGGAACGTGTAGTTGGAGTTTGGTGTCGGACACATGGATGTAGGTCAGTAACACCATCTGCTGAGAGTCCAAGTAGCCATGCACAATTACGCTCCCATAGTGGCAGTACATCTAGAGCTACAGAGGGGAGTGTGCTGTCCACACCATGACATGGTAGGCCATGGGCATGTGGTCCTGGGCAGTCCTGTCAGGGAGACGGCCTGAGCAGACAACAGTCATTGTCAGGTACTAGCACTGCATCTGCCCTTGGGCATGGTGGTGTCAGTGCAAGCCCTGGTAGAGCCAATTCCCGTGTTCAGGGCCAGAAACTGTGAACTGTCAACTCTACCATGTACAGTCCACAGCTGTCCAACATACGTATAGGGCTAGCACTGAGCTTATCTGTGTATACACACACACTCACATATCACTGTCACATGCAGGTCACCTACAGACACACACGGCACATCTCCATGCCCCATCTAATCCACTCCCCTTCTTGACTCACACACATGCTGTCAACCTTTTGGCCCAGCCTAGGCCTCCGGCATCCCCACACATCACCCTGTGCAAGTGATGACACCTGTGCCACATCCCTGTCATCCTTCTCATCGATGTAGAGGAATGAAGCTATGTGTCTGACGCACAGGGTCTCTTATATTACTTGGCATGTACTTGTGTAATGCAGTATTGTTATGCATGCCACATGTAGCGGTCACCAACATATACTGTATGCTGGTGTGTGTCATGTGTACACAACATACTTTTGTGGACCTTATGTTGTATGATGTTGTACTGGTGGTATTGTTCCACAATGCCAGGTATGTCACAGACCTGTGTATGTTTCTGTTGCAGGAGTGTGAGGGATGGGCACACAGAGGCAGTAAAGTGTCACAGCATGGCATGGCAGTACAGCAGAAATATGACTTCAGCAAGGTACAGCAGTATACTTGCATGGTTCCATAGGTTCAAATCTGTATGACAGTCTACTATGGACAATGGCAGCAATCAGCATACACATGTAGTCATAATGTGTGATAAGATCTGCTACAGGGAAAGGTGTGACTTTGCTGGTGTGCATCTGCTGCCTATCTCCAGGAAGCATAGTAGATTGCAGACTCATTGTAAGGACATTCACCTACTATGTGATGCTAGTACTACATGCTTGTGTGAGCCATTCGTCTAACAGACATAAACACACCCTTGAAACAGACCCTGCCTAAATGTACACAAAGCACCTCAGTGCACCTTAGCACATCCTCTCTGTTTGATTGGTTGTGCGGCCGTCATTTCAATACCCAGTATCTGCCTGAGTTCCTCTTGGACTGGGGCAATATATGCTGGTCCTGTACCAAGGAGTATACGTGTCTCTGATTGTGAGGGCTGTATGGCAATTATACTAGTTAAGTTCATATGTGCTATGGCCCCATAAAATGATGTATACTGCTGTAACAGCCTCACAGACAAACATGGCCACATTCAGGGTAGCACTACTTCCACTCACTGCATACAGGATGCACCAAGGCACACATATACTGCAAGTTGGCTTTATGTAGATTACAACACTTATCTATGTACTGGTATACACTACAGATCACAGTACTCGACACATGCAGCACAACTCATGTCTGCTAAAACTATCAGTTTAGAACATATAATGCTTGTTGCTATACGCAAGCCTTGTTGTGGTCAGTCATTGGTGGGCCACATCACCTGCTGCAAATAAAATGATGCAAAACCCTACCCCATATCTACTTTATATAGGTTATTACACATATGTCATATGGATATACATACACACACCATGTTGGGGAGAGTAGGATTAGACCCTTTACCTGTCTAGTATTACACACTATAAATCACAGTATTTATCACATGCACCACAGCTTACATCTTGCTATTACACTGTCAGCTGATAGTCTTAAGGTGGCTGACATTAGCAGGCTTTGTAGAATAGGGCAGTGTGGAAGCCAGCAGCATGTTACGTTCCCAAAAAGTGCATAACCATTGCAGGTGGATAGCCCATGAGTGCACATGTGCTGTTTTGCAGTGGTACACACACACACACACACACACACACACACACACACACACACACACACACACACACACACACACACACACACACACACACACACACACACACACACACACAGAGTGGGCTACAGTGAGATTAGAACCCCTACCTCTCTAGGCTTATACACTATAGATAACCATACTTATTGCATGGGTGACAGGTTATGTCTGTTGTATATGTGATTGCAGGCACAGTACTTGTGCATTACACAAACTAGGCTTGTGTTGAAGAGCATCTGTGACCTGCAGAGTGATATTGGTCCATACTGTTATCTGCATATAGTATCCTAGCAGTGAGATAACTGATGTTATCCTAGCTATGTGTGTACAGATACCAATATGGCCATATGTGGCTGCTTGCAGTTAGATAGGTGACACTGTGGGCATGGACAATGTGCCCTGTCCATACAAGCATTGACACCATTATACATTACACCACCTGCTCACCTGTGTCTGTCTCTGTAGTGAGTGACATCTAGCAGGCATAGGGGTCTGTAGGTAAGTGGATTATGTACTGTTGTGCTTTTAGTTTGGATCCTTTAGCAACATTAAGGTTGTGTGATAGTGCAGTTTACTATCATTATTAGGGTATGTCAGACAATGCAGACATCCACACGCATATTTCTGTATATATAACAGGGATGTATATATAAATGTAGCTGTGTGTGTGTGTGTGTGTGTGTGTGTGTGTGTGTGTGTGTGTGTGTGTGTGTGTGTGTGTGTGTGTGTGTGCTTGTGTGTGGGTATGATATCTATATGTGTTCTGTACATATATAGAGGGTGTCTATGTATCATTTTCATATCTATCTATCTATAAAGTTATATATATATATATATATATCTATTTGACACTGCATAGCGATAGATATACTCTGCATGTGAGAGAGAGAGATATTGACAGATGGATATGTATACGTATATGTCTGTATGTATAGACAGTTATACATAATAGGTCATGTCAATGAAGGGTCAACAGAATTCCGTTCATTTTTACTAAGTGTACAGGCATGCCCAGTGGTACTGTCAGTACTTCTAATGTGACTCCAGGCCACACTTACCTGCATTCCAGTCCAGGATTTTGTATGTTACAGACATTAATATATGCTGCAGTACTGCACTTCACTCAAAATGTTCACAGCATTCCCCAGCTGTCTGTTCTACTAAATAAATGACTGGGGTTGGTAATGTTACACCACCAACAGATGGGCAGTCTGCATATGTCTCACCTGTCCTGATTTTCAGAGAATGTTCAGAGATTTACCTCATATGTTCAGTCTGTTCCTCACACATTTGTGGTCTTCTGATCCTTTATTGAATGTTGACATCAATACATTTTACTTACTACAGACCAAGAATTGTGTCAGACATTATATCCATCAGAATATATGTACTACTGCAACACATTTACTTCCAGCAAGGTTTATGTGGCCAATATTTAAACTCTGTCCCTATGTTTGGGCCTTTGATCCCCCAATCTTTCTGGCTTTGTCCAGATCTCTTGCACTGAGAGTTTGGGAGGCATGACATTCTGTGAAAACACCAACATACTACTACCTCACATGCAAAAATGAGTGATTCCAGATTCCATCACCCATGCTAGCTTCCCTAGTCCACTGAACCACACAGTTCACTAGACAGAGAGGGGTCATCTATCACACAATCAACAGCATATATATGTACATTGCTATCCTGTGTGACGAGAGACATACAATGAGTGAGCGCTATGTTACAGCCCTGAGATTGCATGTTCCACTATTATACCATAGCTGGTTTTCTGTTAAAGCAGTTATATGGGTAAACCGCTGTATTGGGGGAGGGGGAACAACAGCACATAATCAGCTTGAGTAGACAGTAGTCCAAATATCATGTGTGCCCACTGTTTAACATATTGCTTTCCTGATGTCATGAGTATACCAAGAAATAACAACAGGACCAGCAATTCAGGCAGCAATCATTTCTTTTAATTAAGTGCAAAAGCACATACAAGTGTGAAAAAACAGACCAGTTTCGGCTATAACATTAGTTAGTCTTCCTCAGTGTAAATGAAATCCAAAAACAGACACTCTTTATATAGCTTTCAAAATTGTTCATTTAAAACAAGTGTGAATAAAGCCCCTAACTTAATTATCCACTTTTTCTTTATTTAGTATATCATGCCAACCAGTTTTATTGTTCCTTGGTCCACTAATTTTGTCAATTATTGTAAAACTGAAAGATGCTTTAACATGTGTTAGGGTATGTTTGTACAGGGCATTCGTAATTTTGTGATTTTTAACTTCACTAAGGTGTTCTGATATCCTAATTCTTAGTGATCTAGAGGTCTGTCCTATGTAAAAAGCAGAACATTGACAACTAACTAAATAAATAACCCAATCGGTATTACAAGTGGCAAAGAAAGGGATTTAAAAAACATGAGATGTATTTTTACTACTGAAAGTCCTAGTTTTGAGAAGTTTTGGACAATGGACACAATGTCCACAAGGGTGACAACCTACTAAGGGTCCACCAGAAAGGGTGGTCTGTACTTGTGGGGTTTCCCTGAGTTGTATATATATTTGGAATATACCAACCATGAGGCCTAGTGAATATTAATGTACACGTGTTATTGGACTGAGTATCAGTTGTCTCATGTGGATGTTAACTCTGACCAAACTGCCCACTATATATTCTTGCATAACAGCAGCAGATCCATACATACAATGCCTTATTATAGTAATCCTTACAATTAGTGTGTAGGTTAAAGACTTACCTTGCAAATGCAGCAGTTGACAGACCTGTAGTTCAGGGCTGACTCTGTGTGATGAAAGCAGTACACAGCCAATACATGGATAGGTACAGGTTTGTGTGTTGCTTGGTGTCAGCTATTTTATTATATGTGTGTGAGTGGGAATAAGGTGTCTGTCCCTGGGGCCCTAGCTTGTCAGTGTATGTGCTATGCATTGTCTCTTAGCCAATGCCATGGCATACTTGGCACACCTTCATCTGCCTACAAGGACAGCATCAGGGGGCTCCTCCTCCAAGTGCTCCTGTGAGTGTGGCTGTGGAGACCTAGGCACTGGTGGTGGGCTGTGTATCCCTTGCCTATGCTGATCTTGCCACAGCTGCTTCTGCAGGATCCTATTGTGTAGCATGGCACATATTATGAACATATGTGCACATGTGGCTGGAGAGTACTGCAGGTCTCCACCAGATTTATCCATGTACCAGAACCATGACCTCAGCAACCCAAACACATGCTCTATGATGTTCCTAGTTTGTGCGTGTGCCTCATTATGGCATTCTTACATGGGTGTGTCTGCATTTCTGATGGGTGTCATCATCCACGGTTCCAGTGCATAGGCAGCATCCTCCACTAAATGGCCTTGTGGGATGTCCCCCCCAGCAAACATTTGGTACAGCTGTGATGCATGACAGATATGGGAGTTGTAATAGCTGTCAGGGCTGCCAGCACACACATTCATGGTAATGCCCTGGGCACTGCACATGACCTGACAGTTGGAGTGGTACCCCTTGCAGTTGACATGGATTCTACCCTCCTCACCAGCTGGTGCCTCGATGTGTACATGAGTGCAATTTATGGCACCAAGTACCTCAGGGTCATGTGTTACATGGTAAAAGTGTCTGATATTGCTGGCCCTCACCTCAGGAGTGAGGGGAAAATATATGTGCTCACTGGGATGTGGTAGCATGGCATCCAGGAACCTGGTGAGTAACCTGGATGCTGATGCCTGTGAGACCTCATCATGTCCCCAGTTGGTCTTTAGAAGGTACCTGTGTCTATTATCCCAAGGGCTACACATAGCTTTGTTTCCACTGGGATGGGTTCCCCTCTGCTGGCTCTGGGCTTGAGTTGAGGGCAGCAGAGCTCAGTGAGTTATTGCAGTATGTCCCTGTCCACCCTGTAGCACTCTACAATCTGCAGCTCATGTAGCTCCTGGAAGGTTACCCTGGGCCTGAACACTCTTCTCCTTCTCTGCCTAGGCCTATTGTCAGCAGCAGCAGCACTGACTTCAGCATTTAACACATAAAAATATAGCAGACCTGCAGCAGCCCCTAGCATTCTGTCAGTTAAAATTCCCAAGTCTATGCTCTAATGGTGCAGAGTATAGGGGAAAATCAGATTGTGGGGTGTATGCATACTTTATAGTGCTCTACTGTAGGTGTTGCCTGTGTGATTGGCTACCTATGATGCAGTGCACCTGCGTAATATATCATTGACATCATTTAATGGCCCTAGTTCAAGTTGAGCAAGGATCAACACTAATTAATATATTGTTTGCCTTTTAGATACTCTGAGCACTACTGTGCACTATCCAAACATGTGCTCCATAGGTAAACACTGCTTAGTAATCAGTGTACACCCCCCAAACTGCCACACTCAGTGCAGTAGCTCAAGTCACAAACACGTGGAAACATGTGCCCCGTAGGTAAACAAAGCATAGAAGCCAGTGCACACACAATCCCAGACATCCATGCTCAGTGTGGCAGTGCACCACGCAAATGCACAACTAAACTCTAGTCAGATAAGAAGTCATTGGACACACCATCTCTTGATGTGAGCTACCTCCTCTGTGGACACCAACATAGTTCTCTGCCTACATGGAGGGGATATGTGGACACACTTACCCCATTATGGTATTCAGTATCTCCACCTCATTTGCATAGAGATCTGTGCTCACAACCTGGATACTACATGCTTCCAAGCCATTCCACGTTAGCAACAGTACCTGTGCACCATTGTAGATTCCACATGCAGGGTCCTGTAACACATTTCTGTCTCATGTTATTAATATTTAATGTTTCCATTTTTTTTAAATGAGGCATGTTTGCACACTGCTGTGTGCCACTTAAACATGCTAAGATTATTTTAAAAATATATTTTAATATATTTACTGTAACTTTTGGAACACAAAATGGATAGTTTTGCTCATATGTGTGTGTGCTATGCCATTTCTGTGTATCTCCTTACATTTTTACAGCCCCTTTCATCTATCTACAGTCCTGTACATGGAAATTTCCATGTACACTATGGACACAGACATGGGATCTGCAGAGCTGCCTATTTGCTTGCTAGATTGCTCTACCGGCCTTATTTCCATGAGATTAACCTGCTTATGAGGTTTCCATGTTGGCACACTTGTGCACACCACTCAGCAGTGCTTAATGAATCTAAAATTGTCTGTACCCATGTTAGCAGCTTGGAGCTATACCTACACTTTCTCCTTTAAATTGTAATGATGTTAATTGTTTAATTGTTTTACTTGCTATATATGTATGGTCCTATTTCAGTTACTATGAGAAGGATCTGAGGAAGCTATTCATAGTGAAAGCGCTTATCCAAAGTTTGTTTCTGGAACAATAAATTTGTGGAGTTTCAACATCTGTGGATCGTTTGCACTTTGTGACAGTTTCATCCTAGAGTTTGTTATAGCTCGCTTCGCATCATCCCTTATGTCTTTGAGTGCTTTATTTAATATTGAAACTAGCCTTCGTTATATGACTTTACTTAATGAATATTTCCGTCTGGAAGAAGTTGCTCTACGTGTCTGTATCAGAAAACAACAGCAATTTATAACTGAAACGTACCCCTCAGTAGTTGTTGACAAGAGCTTTGAAAAACTGCTAGATAATATATTTCTGTTCGAGAAGAAATTACTCGAGCAGAAGCAGAATAAGATTCGGAGGGATACACTTGACTTTAGAAACGGTCACATGTTCACCTGGCCGAAGACTGACTTTGTAAAGAATGGACATGGGAGAGTAGATCCAAATATGTTAAAAACAATAGATGACTCCAAAGTTTGTTGTAATGAAGAAGTGGTTAGTCATACTGAACCCATTGAAGGGAATGAACGATTGATTAGCAATGTTAAAAACGCTATTGTTACTACAGCAATTATTCATAATGAAAATTATGTGAATGAAATATTGCCATCACCTGTCCTGACGCCTGTTGTAGAAGGGGTCAATGGTATTCCTAATACACGTCATGTAGAGCTAGGGACACGAAACAACATACCTCTTAGTATCTCTGAAAACAAAGGTAGTAGTGATGCGTCACTTAGAAGGAAGACTAATGGTACTCTCTCCCATGGACATTCAGGTCCAGTTGGCCCTGTCCCTTTCCCTATACAAGAGTGCAGGAGGGGAGGGAGGGACAGATCCATGAGCAGGGGGAGACAGAAAATAAGAATGCTTGATGAGGATTATGTAGGACCAACATTGAAGAAAATGTAGGAGAAAACAAATCGTTAGTGTGGAATATATCTAATAGGAGCTTGACTAAGGATGAACTTGAATTCTTGGAAGGGGGCTTGATGTATATACCGGCCTACTAAAAGTGATATAACTGATTCAGTAATGGACATAACATTTTTTGCCCATAACACACAGCTAAAGCTTGATTTTGGCAATTCCATACCTGCTAATAAAGGCCAGAATTTGAAAAAGCCTAGTATGTATATTCCTAACTTGCATCCTTTAATTGATGCTTTCTCCAAACTAGTTGAGGAAGATTTATATAGACATAATGATGATAATAAACATAAGAAATGGTATGGTAATTTGAATCCGAAACTGAGAATAGCATTGAAGGCACTTAAGTGTGACCCTAGCATTACTATTAGACCAGCAGATAAGGGGGGTCCTGTGGTTGTTATGAATAGACGTAGTTATGTAGAAAGTATGGAGGACATGCTGAGTGACTCTCACTTTTATTGTCGAATAGTTCATAATCAAGTGGAGAGATGTATTAATGGAGTACTGGTGTCTCTTATGGATTTATTAAGCAGTGGAATGATTACTGATAAGCAAAATTATTTCTTTTTAGTTGATTACCCCCTAATACCAAGTATACAAGGCATGCCCAAAATACACAAACATCCATCTTGTCCACCTATGAGACCCATTGTAGCTGGACGAGGTTGGGTAACAGAACCCATCTCTCTATATTTAGAATTTAGATTTAGACCAGTAGTTAATACATACGGGTATATTTTGAGAGATACGAAACAATTTTTGCTGATGCTTTATGAAAAAATGGCAAACCTACCTTCGGATTTGCCATATTGGTTAGTAACTCTGGATGTCCAATCCTTATTTACTACTATCCCTAATAGTGAGGGTATTGAATGTGTGCGCAGATGTTTGGAAATAAACACTGGATTTCTTGATTTATCAACAGATACTTTATGCAGTTTATTGCACATTGTGTTGGTTAATAATATTTTTACCTTTAATGATAAAATTTATATCCAAAAATATGGCGTGGCTATGGGCACCTCGTGTGCCAATAGCTACGCCAACTTGGTTATGGCTGACTGGGAGAGGCGTAGCTTGTTTGAGCTAGAGAGCTTTAAGAAGAATGTCAAGTTTTATGTGCGTTTTGTCGATGACCTTTTTTTGGTTTGGACAGCTAGCCAGGATGTATTAGTTAGTTTCTTGGAGCAGATTAATTCATTAACTTCGTATTTGACGTTTACGATGAATGCCTCTAAGACGTCAGTTTCCTTTTTGGATGTTTTTGTAGAAAGACTTCCCAGTGGTTTGTTGAACATGGGAGTGTTTAGGAAGACCTGCTACAGAAATTCTTTATTACACAGGACTAGTATGCACCCCAAGTTCATTTTTAAGAATATAGTGAGAGGACAAGTGATGCGGGTCTCACGTCTTAATCCCACAGAAATGGGTTTTTATAGTGAATTAACCAACCTTCACCATCAATTGACTGATAGAGCTTATAGCCAAAAAGAAATAGAAGAAGGTTTTCTGGGAGTTGATATACTCAGGAGAGACCGGGCGTCTCCATATTTTATAGAAAGAAATGAAGTAATATGTGAAGGAAATAATTCATTAAGCAGTTTGGTAGAGCATAAACAAGATACTAGAGTTTCAATATATTATACACAAGATATTAATGAGATTAGGAACATCTACTCTAAGTACTGGGATATATTAACTGTTGACCCATCCATTCATCATATAGTAGGTGATGCACCTAGGTTTACTTACAAGAATCGTATGAACCTTCATAGGATGTTGTGCTATTCAGATAGATACAATAATTATTTGTCACACTCTACCACAGGTTTCACTAGACCCTGTTGGAACTGTAATTTTTGTCATTTGATAGATAGTACAGCGATGTTCATACACCCTATTAGTCAACAATGCTTTCATTTTTATCATATGGCTACTTGTGATACTGAGCACATTGTCTATCTAGCCAGCTGTGTGTCTTGCCCAGCATTTTATGTGGGCAAGACAGACAGAAGGCTTAAGGATAGGATTAGAGAGCATCAGTATAACATCCGTATTAAATCGAGTAGGAACGCTCTTTCAAAACATGTATTAGAAACCTCTGTAGAACATAAGTTAAAATTTTTAGTTGTACAAGTTAATAAACCCACCATTAGGAGAGATGACATTATGAACTTTACAGAACAGAGTGAGACCAAGTGGATAATTAGGTTGAGAGCAGATAGGGAGCCCGGTTTAAATGATAGAGTACCCCTGAGACCCATGCTGTAAGGTAGGAGACTCAGGGTTTAATCTAGTGAATTTTAGTTTTTATTTTTTAAACATGTTTTACACATATATATAGTTAACTTGAAGCATTTATATGTACGCATCTTTGAATGTAATAATGCTTTTAATATAAAATATTAAGTGATGGTTTTAATATGTTGTATAATAGTTTTTGAATGAGTGATATTTCCCACTATTTCTTGCTGTCAGCGAGAATGTAATGCTTATAGTCACATGTTGACTAATTGCTTATTGACTAATTAATTTGTAGGATATGATGTCACACATATAAGAATGTATATACTGGATATTTTAAATTATTTGGTATTTTGGCTTGAAGAAGCCCAGTCAGGTGAAAGCGCTTGCCATACCTGTTTATTTGTTCAATAAAATAGAAAGTTTTTTTATCTACGAAGTGAAGATTGCTTTCGCTGATGGTGAAGTGAAAACTGCCTATTTCGTGCTTTGCAACTACAATGGTGATTTGTTGATGTGGGCTGTTTTACTCTGCCGATTAGTACTGCTGTGTTTTGTTTTTGTTTTACATAAATTAATATGTTGTATGATATACAATGTACATCAGACTACTAACATACAGAACTAGAACTATTGACCCATAAGCCTAAACAGGCTTATCTACAAGACAATGTAAAGAATCATAATGGACCTTATCCACAACAACATAAGTGACCTTCCACACACTTGTCCTGACCCATTTTGGTTCTGCCAAGGGTAGATCTTGCGAATTAAACCTAGTGGATTTCTTTAGCAATAACCCCAAATACCTGAATGAGGGAAAATAGGACATTACCACCTATGTTGTTTTATATAAGCCCTTTGATAATAACTCCCATTCAGGTATCATAGAGAAGATCTCCCATCTGGGGATTAACCCATACATTACTAGATGGACAGCCAACTGGCTCACCAACAGAACACACACTATCAAAATTGGGCAGTGCACCTCTACCACTAAACCACTTACCAGTAGAATGCCACAAGGATCTCTGCTGGGTCCTCAACTGTTTGAAAAGTATTTCTCTGACATCCAGGCATAGGTAGATGGCCTGTGGCTTACCAAATTTACAGATGACTGTCAAGTGATGGTACTGTTATTGAGTCCCACAATTATGTTAACATATTACAGAAAGGGCTGCACAGACAAATGATCAGTGCCAAACTCACAGACTGAACCTTAAAGCAAAAAGAAATGCCTTATTGTCTCCTTTGGCAATGTCGTACACCTGCTAATTATGATATACATAGTACCCCTGAAAGATCAAACACAGTGTTGCAAGACTTGTAACACATGCTGATAGCAATCTACACATCAATTATAACGTGTCCATAGTGGTGAGACACACATTCTTCATGGAACACCTCATAAATAAAGGCATCACATCCAAGATCTCTGAGGTCATAGCTCCATTGTACTTGACCCTTATCAGACCACTAATAAAGTACAATGCCCCTTCTGTCTGTACCTCACCAGACACCTACAGCAACTGGAGAATACACAGAGGTTTATGACCAGAAAAATCCAGGCCCTGCAAAACATGACATACATGGCATGACTGAAAGTCCTGTCACTGATCTCAATATCATGCAGACTGCTGATAGAAGACATCTGCCTGGCTTACAGAACAGTCTGAGGCCCTGCCAGAGTGGAAATGCAAATCAAATGGGTCAAGAATAACTTACTCCAGAAATATCAACCTAGCCTGTGACATAAACAGAACATGCTGTTGAGACCGATATATCTCCCAGTGATTGCCACTCTTCTGTAATAGGCTCTCAGTGCATGTGAAGCAGTGTTCCTAAATGACCCTATTCAAGTGCAACCTTCACATCTGGATGGGTGGTTGTAAATTCACCTCTGAAGTGGAACCTATGTCCCTCATGGAGAGCAGCAGTCAGTGCTGAACACAAAATCAATCTACTAACAATGACCATCTAACTATGCTCAATAAGTGTACTAGTGTTCTTACACAATTAGGCTTGTAAACACCCTAGGGCCATTAGCTTAGTAACCTACTATGAACCTATGAAGCTATGAAGTTATGCAGCCCTACCAACATGCCCTGCTGATGTCATCCACTATAAGTTGTATTGTAGCTTTGTAAAAGATGGACTCATGCCATGGCACTTGTGAAAAGTATTGCGTTCTGTAGTCTGTGTACTTAGGTTGGGATTCTGTTTTCACTGCAGGCAACTGTGTGTGTGTGTGTGTGTGTGTGTGTGTGTGTGTGTGTGTGTGTGTGTGTGTGTGTGTGTGTGTGTGTGTGTGTGTGTGTGTGTGTGTGTAGCCAGAACAGCAGAAGTGTATATCCTACAGTTACTGCTCCAATCCCATCAGCTGCCAGTATTTTGATACTTGCACATGCCTACGCAACCATTTCATGCAGGCATCCCAACATACCCTGCTGATGTCATCCACTATTAGTTGTCCTGCAACTTTTAAAAGTCAGAGTTGTGCTGTGGTGCTTGCATAAAGTGCTGAGTTCTGTTCTTAGGCAGGGGTTATATTCTCACTGCAGTCAATTGGGTGTGTGTGTGTGTGTGTGTGTGTGTGTGTGTGTGTGTGTGTGTGTGTGTTTGCACTTGCTTGACATTGGAGATAACATTTTACAATAGCATGAGGGACAATGCTTTTACCGTCTTTGTCTCACCAGACTCTGCAGATTTGCAGATGTCCAGTGTATATACATCAGGGCAGGGTCAGAGATGTCCTGTACTCCAGGCACAAATCATTTCATCCTTTCCAATACAGATTTCAGTAACAGAGCTTTTAGTTTATCCATGTACATCATGGCATGGTTTGTAGGACCTGTATTTTCTTGGTGTGAAGACCCTGTGGTCTGTCCAGCTGCTGCAAGTGTCTGGTGAGGAACATGCAAAAGAAAGTATTATATTCGATTCAGATGAGGTTTGAGTACAGTAATGTATATCATTCTCAGATCTGGATACAATGGCTTGACTTCTGAGGTACATGACCCAGACTTTCCATACAAGCATACCCAAATCTTGTACCACTGGTTTTAGCATAGGGAAGTGTTGTCAACTGTGTACTTACCAGTGAATTCCACTTTGCATAAGGCACAAATACTGACACATTCTGTCTTTATTAGTAGACCATGTGGCTCTGGCACCAATTATTTGTGTGTGTTAGCCCATCTTGAAGTATAGTCACATCATTGGTGGACTCAGTAATTTCAACCAATATGCATGAAACAGCAAACTTGGTAAGCTACAAGTTGCATTCTGCAGCCTGGACTGTTGAGGAATAGATTACAAACAATATAGGGCCCAGCACAGATACTTGGGGTACACCAATGGTGAAAGTTGCAGAGGTAGAGGTTGATTCACCACAGTTCACAGTATGTGGTTTGTCTGTGAGGACATTGGTGAACCTTGAACTAATGCAGGTCCAATTGACTGTAGCTAGGACCACTCCCCAAGTTATTGACAGTTATAGGGACCCTTCCATGAACCAGGATACCCACACTGATACTTGGATCTACTTGAATTGGTCAGGATACAACCAAGCACCCTGTTTCAAGGTGACTTTCACTACCCATCAATAGACTGGGTAAATTATACATGTACTAACACACTTGCCCAAAAGTTCTTGGACCACTACCCCACATGTATGGCTCTCCCAAGGGAGGTCTGATCATAAATCAGTTTCATTAGAAGTAACAATAACATCTGACCCCCCTCCCCATTAGCAGCGACTAGACTAAAAAAGTTCTCCTAAGCCAAATACTACCTAATACGTCACAGTATTAGTAGCTTCATAGCCCCTGCCTTCACTAATGGCATGGGCACATATAGTGTGATTTACACCAATGCCTTGTATAAGCCATACTTGTTAAGACCAAAACAAGATCCTCAAGAAAGAACAAGCCTGCCTGGTAGACATCCACCATTAACAGGTTATACAATAAGAGAAATAAATTGTTGTCCAAGAGCAGGAAGGAATAGTTTCTGATTTGAAAGTATTCCATCCTTTGCTTAAACAAGCAAATAAGACACTTTGTAAGACATTCTAAAGCTAACTATGAATCCAAATTAGCATCCTTTACCAATGATAACCATAAGAACTTCTTTAGCTACATGAGAAACCTTAAAGGAAAAACCCAGATCTGTGTAGAACTGGTTGTTAATGGCACCAGATATACTAAACCCATAGAAATAGCCAACCTGCTAGCTGGCAGATTCAGTGAAAACTTCTCCCCAAAGTCCCCGTCAAATATCCACCAAAACATCCCTACCACCTGCCCTCCATATAGTATCTCCAAGGATCAGGTCATAAATGATCTCTCCAAAGCCAAAAACACAGCCTTTATGGGACCTGATGCCATCCAAGGCTGTGTTCTAAATGGATTAAAACAGGAACTAGCTGCACCACTGGGTATTCTTTTTAACAACAGTCTAAGCACTGGTTTTGTACCTGCCGAATGGAAAATAGCAACCATCATTCCATTACGTAAAGGAGGTGCCTTCACTGACCTTGGCAACTATAGAACCATAAGCCTGACCAGCCTATTCTGCAAGGCTAAGGAAAGAATAATAATGGACCTTATCAACAAAGATATAGGAAACCTCCAAGCACTCTACCTGACCTAGTTTGGCTTCATTAAAAGGAGATCCTGCCTCTTGAACTTGGTAGACTTCTTAGAGACAGTCATCAAAGCACTGGATGAAAGCATATCTATGCCTATGGCCTACCTGGACCTGGCGAAGCATTTGACACTATTCCCCACTTAGGCATCATTGATAAACTCACCCAGCTGGAGAGCAACCCATATGTTGTCAGGTGGGTTGCAAACTGGCTCATTAATAGAATGCACACAGTCAAAATAAATGACTCTATCTCCACCACCAGACCCGTAACCAGCAGGGATCAGTGCTGGGGCCTCAATTGTTTGAAATCTACTTTTTGGATGTACAGGCTAAAACAAAAAGGTTATGGCAAAGTTTGCTGATGATTGCAAACTGGGTGGAGTCATCTAGTCTCCAAACAATGTCAACATCCTACAAGAGGGATGACTGGTGCCAAAGTCATGGACTAAAACTCAGTGCCAAAAAAATGTATTATCATACCCTTTGGCAAGGCAACATCCCTACAGATTACATTAATAACAACACCCTAAGCACAAAATCAGTGGTAAGAGATTTGGGTACACAGGTTGACAGCAGCCTTTTCTTTGACCACCATGTTGCCACAGTAGTAAGAAAGGTTTTCTACTTCTCCCACCTCATAAGGGCATTGCATCCAGAATAAAAGAAGTTATAACTCCCCTTGTGCTCCACACTCATCAGGCTAATAATAAAGAACAATGCTACCTTTGGTATGTACCTTATCAGGCCCTTCAGCAACTGGAAAGACCTCAAAGGCTTCTTACAAAGAAAATTCAGGGTCTTCAGAATATGTCATAGGGTGATAGACTAAAATCACTGTCACTATACTCTCTGCATCTTATAGACTACTCAGAGATTACCTCTGCCTTGCAAATAAAGCAATCTCAGATCCTGCTCTAATGGAAATGCTGCACATTTATAAATCAAATGGTATAAGATGCACTTGCTCTTTGGAACTCAACCTAGTATGTGACATCAACAGGACTTCCTGGACAGACACATACGTCTCACAGAGATTACCTCTCCTCTGGAACAAACTTCCAAATCAGGTGAAACAGAGCCCCTCAATGACCCTATTTAAGTGCAATTTGGATGACTGGATGGGAAACTGCAAATTCACCCCGGGATTTTTACCTGTGTCCCTTTTGGGCAAAGGCAGTAGTTGTTGACCTAGTTCTGCTTAACAGCTTGATATTCTTGGGAACAGGGGTTATACTTGGCTAGGCTTGTAACAACCCTAGGGTCATTAGCCTAGTAACTTCCTATGAACCATCTAGTGACATAAGTGTTAATCCCCAATTGGTAGTGTTTGTAAATGATATCTGAGTGGGGAGTGACCACACCCCACGACAGATCAAGATAGGCAGTTTGCACTGTCTTACCTTCATGCAGGCCTATTACACAGAATCTATGGGCTGTGACAACATCACAAATTGTCTATAGCATAATTCAGAACAAACGCCTACCTGACACAGTTTGACACACTTCAACACACCCTCCAAATTAACTATTTTCCCATAGAAGGATGTACATCAACATGTAGCCATATGAGTGGGGTGGTGACAGCACTTGATGCATGCATCTATAGACACATCTGATATCTCCTGATCTGTGAAGTAGAGCAACATGTCATCATGGACCTTCTCTAAATAAACACTAGTAATATCCCGGCTGTGTGCAACAGACATTTGTGAGTTGTTGATGCTACATCTATGTCTGTTACATCTGCCAGAAATCCTCAAATATCTCATGAATGGCATGCAGGATGACAACACTATCATCCTGTGGAACTTGAACAGGCCAAGGAAGTCAACACAATTCCACACTGAGGTATTCACTCCACAATGACAGATGTGGTCAAGAACACCTATATCACCAAGTGGGTAGAACACTGGATCACATGTGTGACATCTAAATATGTAGAAATGTGTGAAGTGACCTATATCTCATGTCCATTGGTTAAGTCTGTACATCAGGGCTGCCTGCTAGGCCCTTTCCTGGCCATGATATAAATCACAGATGTCAATACTGACATACAGATCCTGTGTCTCAACAGCTGTCTGGAGAACTACAGATTGTGGACAATCATTGACTCCAACTTTGATACTGGTATAATACAGACAGTATCAAAATGCATCAAAGATTGCTACCACACTCATGACAACACATGAGATAAAAAAAAAGCAGATGCACAAACCAAGGATCATGTGGAAATCACAGAGCTGTTATGTGGCCTGTGCCCTGGGATATATGCATGTGGAATTTCCACCAGCATGTGCCCATGGTGGTGAGTCCTTCCTTGTATGTAACACAAATACTGAGTATGTGCAGGACATCCCCATGAACGGCCATAATACCTTCAGAGTTCAGTCTTCACCACACCAATAACACAGTACAATGCACCTTCCTCATGTCCTTCCATACACATCTGCCAATGACGTGTAACTGAAGTGTACCACTTTTCTGCTACTGTGAGCTGTTACACATCTGTTTGTGCATACCTAGGTATTAGTTTTGTTGTATAAACATTGCTGTCTGATGGCACGGAAACCCCATAAAGGTGTAATACCACATGCATGTGCGATATCTGTTTCGGTGATGCACTCATAACATACATAGTTGTTTAATGACATTGATGGCATGGTTTACATTTGTGACAGTGCAAATTTTGCCATACACACGCACACCACACACACACACACACACACACACACACACATATATATATATATATATATATATATATATATATATATATATATATATATATATATATATATATATAACACACACACACACACACACATATATATATATATATATATATATATATATATATATATATATATATATATATATATATATATATATATATCTGCTATGCACACCAGTCAACTAACCTGTGATGATCATGTCAAGCGTGTCTCCTCACACCTCATGTATATGTTAGTGTCAGGAGAGTGTGCTTAATTAGACTCATGGATTACTGACATGTCCTAATAGTTGTACAAGTGTGTTGGTGCAGAACCATCTATGCTCACTCAGAAACACATATATGGTGAAAGAGACGTGTATTACGGTGGCATTATTCTAATATTGCCCATGATTGTGCATGATGGATTGACCATGGGCCTGTATCTGTGTACTACTTGTTGGAAGTCTCTGCTGACAATCCAGGCATACTCAGGCAAATCAGTTTGCACAGCTTCAAAATATGCACCCAACCCCAGTTGTATTTAACATCCATGATACATGTCCTCTCCATTGTTCATGTCTGGATGCTTATATCACACAGACATCTTCTCCACTATTATGTCATGTTGTGTGACAGTCACATCATATACTTTTGTCACTATGCAGTCTGTACTGTACCATGTGGAAATGTGATTACTGTTCCTGCTGCAACTGTCTTCCTTTTACATGCCCTCATGGGGGATACATTGCAATGTTTCACCTGTCCTCCTTCACAGTGTTCATCCCTAAAGTCCATCTATGTGTCCCTATTCAATAAACACACGTCCCATGAATGTTTCTTATAAATGGCAGTCCATGTACCCTTACAGATCATTGGCACAACTTGTACAAACTGCCTGGAATGGGATTCCATGATACTCAGCACTATATACACTGTTCTGTGCTGTCCTTGCAAGACATACATGAATATACAAAAAACCCTGGTGGTCCGTGTGGCATTCCATGCAATCCCCCTAGCCCATTGTGCTGGGCTGTACACATGCACTCTCCTGTCCTGTCCCTGCAACACGTACATGAATATATGAAAAACCCTGGTGGTCTGTGTGGCATTCCATGCAATGCCACTACACCAGTGTACTGGGCTGTATACATACACTGTCCTGTCCCTGCAAAAAAATACATTTATATGAGGAAAAAACCCTGGTAGTCCATGTAGCATTCCGCTCAAGCCCACTATCCCAGTATCCTGGGTTGTACACATATGTCCTGTCCTGTCCCTCCAATACATATTTATATAGAAAAAAAACTGGTAGTCCATGTGGCAATCCGAGCAAGCCACTAGCCTCGTGTGCTAGGCTGTACACATACACAGTGTCTTGCCCCTGCAACATGTACATTCATATAGGAAAAACACTGGTGGTCCATGTGGCAATCCGAGTAAGCTCACTAGCCCAGTTTGTTCTGCTGTAACTAAGTTCACTCTCTGTGTTGCTTTACATGGTTTCCTGGCTGCCATGAAACCCTGCTTGTTTACATTTGAAGGCAGACTGTTGCATGAATATTGATTAAGAGCTGCTGCTCACCCCACAAACACGTAAACTCCATGTAGGCTTCGGGCAAAGCCAACATTGAGTTTATTGAATCCCAGGGTTAGATTTTTTTGGTAATGCAACACAATAAATGCTTTTTTACAAGATGTGGTCTTGACCAATTGTTGCAATAAGATATTTCATTCCATTTGTTGGGTATTGCAAATTTGTCTTCCTAATTATAGTGATCACAAATTTTCACTTTTAGGTATCTCTTGGACAGATTGTGGTGTCCCTAGTAATCCCTACGGGGGGGGGGGCAATCTGAATTATGGTGGCTTCTGCTCCTGCTACTCTCTTTACATTTTAGAAAATGCCAAATGTGGATTGCAGCAGGGAACTTATTATTTGCTTAATCTAACATTTAGGTTCTCCTTGTAGGTATTATGTATGTTCAGAATATTTTTGACATATATTTTATGCTAGTTGGAAATGTCTAGGGTCAGAAAAGTTATATATTTTTATCACAGAATTTTAAATATTTTTGTCATTCTCTCACTTTTTTATGTTTTTAGAGCTGTGCTCATGTTTCAGTTCTTATTGTGGTGTTTTTATTATTCGGTAATCAATGCAGATTGTCAATGTGGCTGTTTTTCAATAAAGTTTTGTTTCTCTGAAAAATAAACTACTAGAAACCCATTCTGCATTTTCCATGCCCCTTCTAACTTACATAAATCAGATCCAAGATTGCACAATACCAGAAAAATGATAAAAAAATACTATTTACCCCATGACTGTTCAAGCAGCATTCTGTTTGTTGAGTTCATTCACAACAGAATGCATTCAGTCAGAATGTCATTTGACTACTGATCTGGTTTCCATACATATATCCCCCACCACACACACACACACACACACACACACACACACACACACACACACACACACACACATTTTATATACATATATATATATATATATATATATATATATATATATATATTTTTTTTTTTAGATCATATTCACATTGGCGAAAGTACAGTTCTTTGAACCACACTTTGCCAAGACCATAACTCCAAATTTACACTTCTCTCAAATGGCACTTTGCCAAAACGGAAAAGAGTTAAACCACCTTAACTAATTTTCTCAAATTTTTGCAGGGGGGCAAGCCCCCCTGCACCCCCCACACCCACTGCTAATTATATATATACTAACGTCGACATTGCACTACAGTGACAACAGTATATTTGTTCATACATACTGTACTGCGATTGCAAAGTGCCATTTGAGAGAAGTGTAAATTCGGAGTTATGGTGTATGCAAAATGTAGTTTCGAGGACATATATAGCTGTATCAGACTGTGTGTGTGTGTGTGTGTGTGTGTGTGTGTGTGTGTGTGTGTGTGTATATATATATATATATATATATATATATATATATATATATATATATATAAAATAGATATATATTGATCCCCTTCACTGGGTCAAACTTCCAAAATGCAGAATGTCATATGGCCGAGACCATGTAACTGACATTTTGGAAATATATACATAAATGTGATCTATAAACTGTAAGTCTTCAAAGAAAGAAACATTTTTCACTTTGATTAATTTTGCACCTTAGGTTGTGAGACATTATTTCTAATGAGCATAAACATGTACTTATGTAAGCACAGTAGTTCTGATTTGCTCTTTGTCAGAATGGGGATCCTATGACTATTTAGCTTGCTTTTTAAGCTACACGTACACCATACCCTTAATTGATAAATTCTTTTCATGAAATGCAGTATAAGTTAGCTTAGAAGTCTTTTCTCAGTCTGAAGTAAAGATATCAATACAAATGTTACTTTAAGAGTGAGTAAAATAGTTGCTTAATTAATTTATACAATCATATTTTAACAATCTTAATAAAACCAATCTTATGATTTTTCAACCAACTAAGACCCTAGACTCACTCACCAACTTTCATATCACTGCAAACAACAATACAGCAATTCTGACTGCCACACAAACTAAACTACTTGGTATCCTAATTGATAATAGATTGAGATTTGATAAGTACATATCACGATTTATTAAGAAAACTCGTAATAAAACGGGTATGCGATACAGAAATAATACATTTCTTACACATAGTTCAAGAATAGCCATTGCTAGAACCCAACATCTCTTTACACTTCTTTGTGCTTCGCCTATACTTACTAACCTGAAAAAATCAGAGCTAGATATGCTAGAAACATGCTATAATAAAATAGCTAAATTTGCCACAAATTCCCCACATAGGACATATCACTGTATTCCTCTAAGAAAACTTTCCTGGCTAGAATTTTCACATCTTTTGACATATACTCAACTAATGATGGTCCCTAAATGAATCAATCGACCGGACAAAATCTCTGCCTTACAAAACGTAATCCAACCTTATTCCAATAATCGCACTCTTCGCTTAACCAATAAGCTACTAATTCAAGTTAGTAAATCTGTAAATTCAGCAGGTGACTCCTTATATTCTTGCTACATAGCAAAAATCAGGAATTCATTACCTCATACCATTAGATCAGTAAGTAATTTGGCCCTATTTAAAAAAAACATATCAAACAATGTTTAACTGACACTTGGTGTTGCTCATGTAATACCCCTAGGCAATCTGATCCCAACATTCCTTATATACATCACTCTCTCTCACTGTACATAGTATAAGCTAATCCCTTTTAATTTCTACAAACCCTGTAACATTAACTCCCATACACTTTATTACTCCTCCACCTTTCCCCTTCCTATTCTCAACACCTTGCCTCTTCACTTCATTCACTTTAAATAAACGTAACTCATAATATATATATATATATATATATATATATATATATATATATATATATATATATATATATATATATATATATATATATCCTGCACACGGGTCTATATTAAAAACCCAAAACCACTAAACATCGAGTGTATGTACATTGACACATAAAGGTCGAAGTACATACACAGCAAAACACTAAAAGAGCAAAATCCAAAACGTCGAACGAGTTCCATCATCAGAATGTGCCACACAAGTAAGTAAAAAATAATACTAAATAATTGATTTAGCATGCTTTTGCAGGGGGGGGCAAGCTCCCCTCCATCCCCCACACCCCCCTACCTAAATATACCAACTCCAAGACTGCACTACAGCGGGGAAAAGGATGTATTTCCTTATCCCCACCATCACGCTGCTGACCAGGAAACACGTTTGGCGTTTCGGATTTTGCTCTTTTAGTGTTTCGATGTGTATGTACTTTGACTGTCGGTGTACATACACTTGATGTTTAGTGGTTTCTGGCTTTTAATATAGACCCCTACGCACTACCTGTCTCCTTCTATCTTGCTCCCTATCTCACTATACCTTAATATGAACATCAGGCATAACACTATACTAAGTAATTTCCTATTTTAATACCTTAATTAGCTGAATATACGTGTTTATTTTAACTTGTTTTGCTGTTGTGGAAATGTCTGGACCCTTATTTGTTTTTGTTTTTGATCTAATTGTAATGATTGTAAATTACTTTGGATGTATAGGTTCATAGGTAGGTACTAGGCTATTGGCCCTAGGGCCTATATAAGCCTAGCCAAAAGGTATCCTGGCTTTTGCCACCCAAGAAAATTATTTTCCTGTGCCACTGTCGAGCAGAGCCACAGAAGTGATCCCTAGGGTGAATTTCCTATCTCCCATCCAATCATCAAGATTTTTCTTGAAGAGTGCTAATGAGGAGCTTTGTTTGATATAGATAGGTAGTTTGTTCCAGAGTATGTGAATTCTCTGGGACAGGAATCTATCCCTCCAGCATGTTCTGTTTATTGTAGTGACAAGGTTGAGGTCCCTAGAGCATGTAGCTCATAGGGATTGGGATTTCTTTAAGTGGAGCATGTCTAAAAGCTCTGGGTTTGACATAGCTTTGTGTGTTAGGCAGAGATCGCCTCTAAGTAGGCAATATGCGATGGAGTAAAGCTGCAGTTTTTTGAGACGGTCTGCGTAGGGCATCTGTTTGAGGCTGGTAATCCTCTTTGTGAGGTATTTCTGCGGCCTTTCCAGTTGTTGTAGATGTCTTGTGAGGTACATGCCAAAAGGGGCATTGTACTCTATAATGGGTCTAATGAGTGATGAGTAGAGGGTAACAATGACCTCTTTTTTCCTGGATAAGAAACCTTTTGTGATGAGGAGTACCACATAGATGGATTTCCTGACTACTGTGGCGATGTGATTATCAAAGGAGAGATTACTGTCCACCTGTGTCCCAAGGTCTCTTATCACACTTTCGGTGTTAAGTAGACTGCCGCCTATGTGGTAGTTCATGGGTACAGAGTTTTTACCAAAAGGGATGACAATGCACTTTTTGGCATTGAGCTTGAGGCCATGGCTTTGACACCAGGCATCTGTCTCAGCAAGGCCCTTTTGTAGGATGTCCACATCTTTTGGAGTTTTGATTATGGCTGCTAGTTTGCAGTCATCTGCAAACTTCATTAGCCAAAGACCTTTTGTGTTAACCTGTACTTCAGAGAAGTAGATATCAAACAGGAGAGGACCCAGGACTGAACCTTGTGGTACTCCACTTGTCACTGGTCTGAAGTTGGATTTGGAGTCTGCTACTTTCACAGTGTGGGTTCTGTCAGTGAGTCAGTTGGCAACCCATCTTGTGACATAGGGATTTATACCTAGTTTAGTGAGTTTATCTATAATTCCAGAGTGGGGGATGGTGTCGAAAGCCTTGGCAAGATCTAGATAGGCTGTGTGAACCACCTTACCCTCATCTATGGCTTTGGTGACTGCTTCAAAGAAGTCTATCAGGTTTAGGAGACATGATCTGCCTTTTACAAACCCGAACTGGGTGGGGTCCTGAGTTTGCAGATTACCAGTGTCATTGTTTATAAGTTCCATGATGATACGTTCCATAGCCTTGCAGACCAGGCTCATTAGGCTAATGGGGCGGTAGTTTCTGGGGTCTGTGGTGGCTCCCCCTTTGTGGAGTGGGATAACCGTCGCTGTGCACCATTCAGTGGGCACATATCCTGAGGTGAGGCTATGACTGAACATGGTACTTAGGTGGGGTGTCAGTTCATTCTGTACTTCATGTAGAACACAGCCTGGGATGCTGTCAGGTCCCATGGATGCTGTGTTCTTGGCTTTGGATAGTGTGTTTTTTACCTGTGCAGCCATGATTACAGGAACTTTGCATTCTTCTGGTATAGAGATGGGCCCTTTAGGGGATGATGGGGGGTAAAGTTAGCACTGAACCTATCTGCCAGGATGTTGGCAATATCAGTTGGCTCTGTATATTTAGTGCCATTGTGCTGTAACTCAGAGCAGATCTGATTGTTGCCATTGAGATTCTTGACATAGCTATAGAATGCTTTGTGGTTGTCTTTAGAGTCAGTGGTGATTTTGTTTTCATAACTAGCTTTGGAGGATTTTATGAGGGATCTCTGCTTGTTACTGAGGCTGACCAGGGAGTTTCTCCAATCATGGGATTTTACTCTTTTTTGCAACAGTTTCTTTCTTCTGTTGTAGAGTTTGTTTATGGCAGGGGACCACCAGATTGGCTTCCTTTTTTTGGAGGATAGCATGTTGGCTCTGTTAGGTATTGCACGATCCATGCACTTGTGTAAGTGCTTATAAAGTGCATTTGTGTAGGATTCAGCAGTCATACCTCTATTGTCTGTCAGCATGGGTGTCGTGAAGTTTGCCACTTCTGTCCTAAGGAGCGTGAAGTTGGCTTTGGAGAAATTATTTACTGTGGTTTCCCTAATGGGGGGTGGGGGAGGGATGTGGATGTCTAGGGTGATTAGCTTGTGGTCTGATCTGACCAACGAGGATTTGACCTCTGGTGTGGAGCACCGGTTGCCCATGTTGGTAATAACCAGGTCTAGAATATTGCTGCCTCTGGTGGGGGTGTGGATAAGTTGATCCAAGGCATTGGAATTTATGAATTCCAGAAAACGTTGAGCACAAGAGTTGGTACATGAGTAGTTTTCCCAGTTAATGGTGGGGTAGTTGAAATCACCCATTATTACGGTGTTAGGTTGTACCCTAATATTTTCCAGTGTATCAAGAAATGAGGAGTGGGAATCCTGGGGTATGGTGGGGGAACTGTAGCAAGCTACAATTTGGATTGTGGTCTTGCCCAGAGTTAGTTGCACTTGGATAATCTCGGATGCATTATGCTGAGCAACTAGCCTGGAGGTGTGAATATCCTTAATGAATATGGACACACCTCCGCCTTTAGTGTTTCGGTCTAGGTTAGGTGGCCGAAAGGTGTGGCATGAATTATAACCTGGTAATACAAGGGTACTCTCTGGAGCCTTGAACCAGGTCTCTATCACTGCTCAGATGTCGATGTTCTCCATTTTAAGGAGTGCCTCGAGTGAGTGCATTTTGAGGTTTAGACTTCTACCATTGAGTAGCAATACCCTCAGATTCTTCTTGCTTGTATCTTTTATGGTGGTGAATTTGTCATTTGAACCTTGCCTAAAAAAGGCACTATAGGGGTGGCTAGAGCCTTAGCCAGTATCCGGAATCCCAGGGGCAACAGGTGCAGGCCATCTCTGGCAAAGCATCATGGTTTGTCGATCGTGTCATCCCAGGCAGACAGATACTGGATCCCCTTAGAATGACACCAGAAGCTTAGCCAATTGTTGAAGTCAATCATTTTGTCCTTGTACTGTGGTATCATTCTGGGTGATGGCATGATGCTACTCAGGGCTAGGGTCATACCTGCCTGGGCTACAAGATCAGACAGCTCCTCCATGTCCCTTCTCATGTAGTCCAGGGAGGTACGTCTCAGGTCAGTCACACCAACATGGACAATGACAGAGTCATATTTGTACTTGTTGTGGAGTGACCTGAGTGCATCCATTATGTGGCGGATCCTGGCACCCGACAGGCATCTGACAGTAACTTTCTCCTTGTTTAGCCTGGTGAGTGGAATATCAGTGTGCCTGACTATACAGTCACCTATGACTGGAGTGTTGGGTATGTTGTTATGCCTTATGGGCTGTGGTTGAGTGGCACACTGAGTTTGTGGGCTATGTGTCATTTGGGTTGTGTTGGAGGGTGGAGGTTGCTTGTGTTTCTGCTTTGGTGGTCCCTGTTGCTTGGGAAGGTTTTTACTGAGAGCCTTTGCGAATGTAGGTGTGTGTTTTGTGCTTCTATGTGTGTGTTTTTGTGGTGTAGGTTTTGAGGGACTATGTGCTGAGTGTGATGTGGTACAAGTGTTTACCTTCTCCTCTTGACTGTCTAGTCCAGTCTTAGGTGAAGAGAGCTTTGCTTCCAGTTTGGATATATAAGTGCATGTCTCACAGGTTGTAGTGTTGGGTGGTAGGAGGAGAGGGTTGTCTGTGTACATGAGGCAATTGCTGCATTGCCCCAAGATGCCCAGATTCATCAGGTAGACAGGAGAAAACACCAGGAGCTGACCCTTAGACTTGCTTGGATAGGTGCTTATTTGTTAAGTACTAGAAACTGTTTTCCTCTAGATTGTGAGGAAAGTTGAGTGCTGTAGTAATTTGTAGCTTATTTAGTGCTTACAATAAGTTCTGAACACGTACTGAGCTCAAAGAAACAGACTTGAGTGCTGAAACTAAACAACTGGAGCTTTCCCCCCCCTAGGCCTCCACTGAAAATGGGCTCTGCTCAGTTGGACTTCCCCGGTAAACAAATGTAAAATAAAATAAATAACAAGACCACCATCTAGATTAGCAACTACTGAAAAAGAAACAAAACTTTCAAAATTGTTTAGAACTCTTGGTTTTAAGCAAAAGACCAACTATAAATGTTTTTCAGCAGCAACATTTTCATTTAGCTTTTATGCTAGTTGTAGATAGGAAGGTATAGTTTCAAATGAGTGGGACATATGTCTGTGATTGAGTTACACCAGTTCTGCTGTGTCAGTTTGTGACTAACAGAGGAACTTAGTGGTTTTCATTCAACTTTGAGAAAAACCACACTCTTAACATTATCATCGTGAGCACAAGCTGTGGGTTTTATTAATCTGATCTTATACTTGGTTTGACTTGATGGATAAAATGCTTTCCATTCTGCTTTAGGTGAATTCAGTAATAATATGCTCAAGTCATGTATTACATTTTCATTATTTTAATAAGGATTGCTGCATCATAGTGAATATTTTATTTTACTGTATATATGCTGAGGGACAGTTATAAGAAACTGATATGTTAATTCTTTCCTGCAAGATGTGATTCTGTGGATTATCTGATATTTTTAGTAAAAAATTGTGTGTTGAAAATGCTTATGTGTAGAAGCAAAGGAAAGCAGTCTAGAAGCAAAGGAAAGCAGTTAAATTTAAATGCATATATTTATGTATGTATTTATTTATATTTGTTTTCGGGGATAATGCACTGATCAATCAATATTGACTAATTTCAGGCTCAGCCCAAGTGAAATACAAAAAATTTCACAAACAAAAAATACAGAAATTTAAGTAATAATAGACTAGTTCAGACTAATTACGTGGAAGAAAAACTGCCTATACATTCCAGTGAACATGTATAGTGCAATGTACTATCAGCAAGGTGTACTGTACAGTATATGCATTAGTTTCAAAAGTGGGTTAATCTTCAATGAATCTTGAGAGAGGAGAATAGACTCAGAAAGGAGGTAGGTTAGACTGTACGCCCTGTGTTGAATCAGGAACATTTAGCTTGGATGAAAATTTGCTTTTTGAGGTGCATTCTAAATTTGGAATGTGTCAATTTCTTTAATGTTGATGGTGAGAGCTTTCCAAAGGGTAGGTGCCTGAGATGAGAAAGCATATGCAGTGCTGTAGAGTTTGGTTCTGTGGGCATGAAAGATGGTATGGCTTGTGAGTAGTGTCTGGTTGTATGAGGAAGTTTTTTTGTAAAGTCTAGCTGCAAGGAGAGTGAATTTGTGGAGCTGGAGTAGTTTATAGAGTTGGGATCCTAAAAGTGGGTTAGATCTTTGTTTTATGGGTAGTCATTTCTTTTTTTTTCTAGGAGGATGCAGTGATACTCACAGAAAGATGAGTTTGTAATGAATTGGCAGATGCTGGTAGAGATAGTTTTCAGTGTGGCAATATTTTAGTTGGAAGCAGAAGCAAAAATTGGAAACCCGTATTCAATTTGGAAAAGGAGAACTCCTTTCCCAATAGCCACTCAGGCTGGTTGGGATAGCAAAGGGGAAATCTTTTTGGCCCAGAAGAGGAGGGAGTTTATTTTGGCTCTAAGTTTGTCTATGTGGAAATGGATGTTAAGTAATCAAGCCATACATAGTCCTAGGTATTTGAAGATGAAGGTTGCCTGTACTGCATGGTAGTGTATGTCAAAGATAGTTAGGGACACATGTATGGAGAATGTTCTGTGAAGTTAAAAAAACATAGCTTTGGTCTTGGTTGTGTTGAGAAGTAGTTTATGATTTATGAGCTATTGGTGGAACTCATGTAAGTCTGACTGGAGTTGGCATAGAATGTTGGTGTGAGAGTTGCATAACAGATTATTGAAAGAAGGTGGAGCTCACAAGGAAGTTTGTTAATAAAAATGGAGAAGAGTTGGCAAGAATAGATCTTCCTGGTACAACTTTTGTAATATGTGCAGATTCTGACTTGGAAGATCTTATTTTATTAGAGGACATTTTTAAAGAAAGCAGTGGCTTCTGGACTGGTGCCAATTTCAATTAGTTTGTTTTGGAGAAGACAGTTGTCAATAAGGTCAAATCTATTTGTCAGCTCTCTAAATAGGGCACCTGTAAGGAGGTCACTATCAGAGTTTAGCAGAATGTCATTAGTTAGGGACTAACGTGCTGTCATTGTACTTCATCCAGGCCAGAATCCATGTTGTTTGGAGGAAAGCAGGTGGTACTACTGGATATAGAGGGAGGGTCAGGTGCAAACTATCTTTTTAAAAAATGTACCCTGAATTGGGAGGATGGATATTGGATGGAAGGGAGAGGTATGTTTTGGGTTGGTTTGCTTTGGAAAGGATTTCATTAGACCAGTTTTCCAAATCTATGGGATGATGTTTTGTGTGAGACATAGATTATATATGAGGGTGACAGGAAGACACAAATGCTCTCTGCAGTTATATGTGAACCATGGGGTTATGTTGTCAGATCCAGGAAGAGTGTCAGTGGAAATATTTTCAAGTAGAATTCTTTGTGGAGTATGCATTTGAAGTGGAAGAAGAGGATAAAAGGTAGTGGAGTTGGTAGTGCATGATCTGTGGGAGGTGTGGGGTTTATTGATGGGAGATTGCTAAATTCTTTAAGGAAATCTTCTGGAGAAAGTTCTGCTGTACTACACTGAATGGTGTTTGTAGGCAGGGTATCATGAGAAGAATTTCTTCTTGTAAGTAGGTTAACCTCTTTTCAAAAGTGCTTGGGGGATTGTAAGAGGGTAATTTGTTTGGAGATTTCTGTTGTGCCTTCTGATCATCTTCTTGGCTAGATTACACAAAATATAAAGGGGGTATGGTTGTCAGCTGCTGGGGTCTGTTTCCATTTCTGCCATACTTCATCCCTTAGAGTGAAAAGATGTTTTCGTTCAGTGGATAGACATTCAGTTTTGTTGGGTTTACAAAGCCTGTGGATAAGTAGGAAGAATTTGTCTTGCAGCTGGAGTAGAAAGTAGATTAGGCTTCCAGCTTTCATATTAGTGTCATGTAATGAAAGTATATAGTTCCATTTGTGGGCTTTGAGGAAGGATCTGAATTGTCTGTATCTGTGATACTCTGCTTTCTGAAAGTGTTTAATATTGGTTGTAGTTTTATAGGATGGTTAACAAATGTAATGGTGATTAGGCAGTGGTCACTTAGAGATGGTGGCAGAAGGTTTATGTTGGCAATGGAGTTTAGTATGTTTGTAATAATCAGGTCAAATGTGGAGTGTTTGGAGGACCTGAACTTAGGTCTTGTTAGCTCTTTTAAGAGTTGAAGGAGACCTAGTTCTGTTAGGAAAGTGCCCATGTCAGATGAAAGAGAGCTAAGATAATTAAGACTGAAATCACCTAGAATGATCATGTTATTATTTTTGGGGGAGTTATCTAGGATGTTAGTGATGACTGATTTGAATGTATCTGGAGCAGCAGGGGACTGTAGATATACTGCAGTGATCAGTAGTAGTTTGCCTTTCTGAGTTGGAAATTTTAGGAGAACCCAGTTAGGACCAGAGTCTGAGGAGGACTTTCCTTAGGCAATAACTTTTGAGTTTAAATACTTATAACACAAAATGCAACTGCTTTTGCATTCTATATGGCATAACAAGATAGCAAAATCAGTAAAAATGTGTTTTATTCTGAGGTTTTGTTAAGTAATTTAACTCATGAATGGAACAATGGCATAATGTAGCCTAACAAAACATGTAAATTAAAAAATGGCTGAATCAAGTCAGAGGTCTAAACACATTGTATTATAAATATTCAGCTCAGGCTTTAAACTTAAATCATAGAACATTCCCAGGTATGAAAGGTGATGCTGCTGCTGCTGATGATGATGATGATGAGGAGGAGGAGGATGAAGCCCATTTGAGCTGTTTTCCATCTGATTTGTTGCATAGATATACAGCACCTGAGCTAACACTTTGAGAAAACTTTACTAATTTTGAGATTGTGAGTCTTACAGTCATTTTATTTTGTACTGCTTAATATTACAGAGGCAGGGACTTTATTTCTTTTTACATGCATTGGACATGGTGTTCACACAGTGCCTGCAATGTGCATATCATTTTATGCTGTTCAACATTTTAACAAAACGTTAAGGGTTGTTATGTGGTCAGTTATTTGGAATGAGTATAATGGCTCAGAAGTAAATAAATATTTTCAGATAAGTGGGCACAAGAAAAATGAGGAACGGCATAAATACATGAACCTAATGCACAGTGTCTATACTTTGAACCTTCTAATGGTTTGTTGATTTATAATATGTGTTTGAATGGTAAATACTACATACTAATACGAAACTACAAACTTGTCATGCATTACATGTACTCTGCCCTTCCTTTGTAACTAACCTCCAGAACTCGACACCCATTGACACAATGTAGCCTGAAATATCCATTATTCTGATACTGTTTCCTTCTACTTCATTGTCCACTGTTTCATTGATGGTGTGCATTAGAATCTGTAGCCACATACCTTTAAATCTCCCTGCTGAATGCTATGGAAACATACCAAAGTAGATTGAAGGATAAACTATTTAACACCATACAGAATCATCTTTGTTCATTATATGCATTATGCACAGTGTTTCATTAAATTCTGAAAAGTGTTTTTGCATTAAAAGGAATATTTGGACTTCTAAAATGTGTATTCCTAATTTCGAACTGTTGCATTAGTCCTACAGGGGCAGACCTAACTTTTTATTCATAGATTCATACATAAGTATTGGACAATCTGCCTTTGTGGACCATTTTAAGCCTAGCCAATTTCCAATTTCCTTTTTTGTGCTTGAAATAACCAGCCTATTTGATTATACTTTGAACTTACCCATCCTATGGTTGATAATTACATATTACCCCTAATTAGAATAACTGAGATCATACCATAGATAATTTGAGGGGACCAATGCATGGTATAAGGCATTTAGGAACTATCTCTATCTGTTAGTAGTACAGGCAGCAGTCTTCAGGTAAATTTTCTGTTTTCCATCCATAGATCCAAGTTGCACTTGAATATGAAAAGGGATGAACTTTGATTTATGTGGATGGGAAGTCTGTTCCACATCATCAGTATACTCTGTGAGATATACCTGTCCCTCCATATCATTCTGTTGATATTACAGGAGGAGTTTAGATTCCTAGAATGAGTATTTCTGATACCACTTGATTTGTTGATATGCAGTAAAACCATCAGTATTGGGTTGGATGCTTTGCATGCCAGACAAAGATCACCATCTTAGCAGTCTGTAGGATTTTGAGTATAGGGGCAGAGCTTTGAGTTTGTCCATGTAGGACATGTTGTTTAGGTCTTGTATCCTTTTAGTGAGGTTTCTCTGTGGACTTTCCAGTTATTCCATGTGTCTGGACAGACACACACCAGAGGGGTCATTATATTCAATGAATGGCCTAATGAGGGCTGCGTAAAGGGGAACAATGACATCTTAGATCTAGACACAATCTCTTTGTTTATATGTTGTGCAATATAGAAGGACTTTCCTACAACAATGTACACACGTTGACCGAAAGTTAGGCCACTGTCCACATACGTTCCCAAATCTCAAACAACTAGGTCATCTCTTAGGGGCATACTGTTAATATGGTAGTTCTCTGAGATAGATGATTTCCTACTCAGTTAACCAGAGCTTTTTGGTATTGGCTTTTACTTCAGAAAAGTAGATGTTAAACAGGAGAGGTCCCAGAACAGAACCATAGGGGACTCCACTGGCACCTGGAGGTAACTTCCCCTACTTTGATTTCCTGCATCTTGTGAACCATCCGGCAATCCAGCAGGTGGCATAGGGAGTTACTTCCCTTTTTTAGCTCTTCTACTATGCCTGAGTAGGGAATTGTGTCAAAAGCTTTGGCCAGGTCGAGGTATGCAGTGTTTACTGTTTTGCCTTCATTCATTGTTTTGGTGACCTTTTCAAAAAAATTCACCAGATTGAGTAAATTTGACCTGTCCTCGATGCATCCAAACAGAGGGGTCCAGTGTTTGGAGGTTCCCTATGTCCTGTTTGACTAATTCCATAATACGTGTTTTCATAGCTTTCTATATGAGGCAGATCAGGCTTATGGGTTTGCAATTACCTGGGTCTGTGTAAGGCCCTCCCTTATGTATGGGAATGACTGTAGCAGTTTACCTTCATTTCATCAGAAATAAGTTGTACGATGCACCAAAGTGCGAAAGTACAATTTCAAGATTTCAGAAATGTCAACTGCCACTGTTGCGAATTCAAATGAGTGAATGCACATTGGCATTTGCTCATTTGAATTTGGCATTCCAGGGGTAGATCACACTATAGCAGGGACCAGGAAATGAACACTTTCCCTTATTGTAGTGTCATCTCGGAGTTTGTATATTAAAGTAGTGAGGGTGTGTGATGCACAGCCCCCCACATGGGGGGTCAGGGGGGCTTGCCCCCCTGCATAACGATGTTAGACATTCGGAAATGTCTCTTAATATTCACTGTTATGCTGCAGTTTGGAAATGGTCGAATCTGGTTTTCCCGATTATTATTTTCAACATTTTGTTTTGGGGACATGTTGAGTTTCGTGATTTAAAGTCACGCAATAGTGAGATCGTACAACTGTCTTTCAACAAAATGAAGGTATACCGATGTAGTTGTTCTCCATTCACTTAGTACAAAACTTGTATGGAGGCTGAGACTGAACAGTGTTGTTATGGTTGTGGTTAAATTGTGTTTCATGCTGTTTAAGATGCATTCAGGGATATTGTAAGGACTCATCAATGCGATATTTTTAGCTTTTGATAGCACTTTTAGGATTTGTTCTTGTGTTATAGCTGGAGGCATGCTAGTTTCAGGTATATCTTGAGGAACAGAGAGAGTGGAGAGAGAGGTAAAGTTAAAACTAAATTTATCAGCCAGTAGGTTCACTACATCTTCAGCCTCAGTATAGGAAAATTGTTCACAATCAGCTCAGCCCATTGTTGAGTTGTGATTTTGAGATTACAAACATAACTAAAAATGCCTTGTGATTGTCTTTGGCTTGGGTAGGTATTTTAGCCTGAAACTTGGATTTGGTGGATTTTTATTAAGCTCCTGAGTTGTTTGTTTATTTTGGCGACAAGGGCTCTAACATTCTTGGAATTACTCTTCTTACTTTTTATCAGAATTTGTTTCCTTTTATTATAAAGCTTGCTGATATTATTGTTCCACTATGTGGGTTTATTTCTGGGGTTTGCCCTACACTTGCCCCTACTTGGTACAGATGCATCTATGCAGCTGTTTACATACTGGTGTAGCATGGTAGTATATGTTTTTGCATATTCAGGAGACTTAACTGGGTTTGGTGGGGATTTGAAGCTTGCCAATGTATCATTTATGAGTGGGTAATTTGTCTTAAAGACATTTCTAAAGGTTCATCAAGTGGAAGGGATCTCTGGTTTCAACTTTATTTCAAAGAAGACTGCTCTACGGTCAGACCTAACAAGTTTCCAAACTAGATATTTCTTAAAACGAACTGTTCTCATTTTATATAGTGTATATTTAGCTGGCTCTGTTTATATTTAAATATATAAATCTTCAACATCTGAATTATAATAACTATTTTTTTTTCTGTTTGGTAATATCTGTAAAAATATTAAGTGCTTTTTTAAAGCATCTTAGAATGTGGCGTACACTTTTTCACTTTGCTCCTCAAATTGCCAGGTAGTGTTATTCTTTCAGTGACTCTACTGAGCTACTCCAATCCCTGTAAAAAGTTTTGGGTAAGCACACATAACTAATTAGCATTAATTTTTCCCCTGATCTGCAGTGTTTGCATGCAGCTTTTTCCATCAAAACTGATGTTGTTACAGACTAGATCCTCTTTACTGATGTAACATTAAAGTTGTCTCTTAATATCTCTGGCATAATGCACTGATGAACTGGTGAATCTTCATACGGAGAGGATTGCATTGTGCATTATTTATTTCTGAATTACAGCCCCATTTATTGATTGTAGAGTTCAATATGCAACATTGACCTGATCTGGAATATATAACTGCCTGTTCGCTGCACTTACTAGCATTTGGTAGCCCATGGAAATGACTTACCCATGGCTTCCACACTGTACAGTGCATCATCACCGAGATTCATTTACATGAGATCGGGATTTCACACTGACAGGCAGACATCACTGCCAGTACTGAGTCACTCTTGAAAGCTGATTTTGTCATTTCATCATTTATTGACAAGTGAGGACAGCCCGCATGGTGTCCCTTTTTGAATCATTCTTGAATGAATGTAATGTTTTGAGGGACATGTTTTTGAGAAGAGGTTATCCCTCCTTATTGGTCCATGAGATAATGATTGAGGTTATTAACAAAAGGGAAAGGAGTCATTTCAAGGCTATCTTATCCCAAGTAGGGAATGGGGCAATTAATGATACGTCGGAAATGGATATTGGAAATATAGGGGACCCTGTTATGGCATTGAGTGCTAACATGAGGGAGAGTTCGACTTTAGGGCTGACAGAAACTATAAGTCAGCATTTATTACAACATTTAGTGCAGATAGTAGATTAATTTCAGATATTTTGCACAAGAATTGGGTGATTTTGTCCTCTTGCAATGAGGTCAGGAAATGTATTAGTAATGCCTCAGTGGTGGTCTATAGGAAGGGTAGATGTTTGAAAAGCCTACTCGAAAACCCTAGAAGTGGCCCTAGTAAAGGTCTCATGAAAAAATGTGGGATATGTAACCAATGTGGTTTTATTATGGAGGGTTCATCAGCAACCATCAATGGGCAGACCTTCAGTTTCAGGGACAAGCACACTTGCCAATCAGAGAGGGTTGTTTATTGTGCTTTATGTGTGCAATGCCCCTGCTTCTATGTAGGTAAAACTGAGAGGAAACTTAGGAATTGAATCGATGAGCATGTCAGGGACATTAGACTGAAGAATAAAGTGAATGTCTTAGCTAGACATTATATGGAATATGAGGGACATTCTTTTAAGTTTGTTGTTATTGATGTGCTGAAAAGGGATCGGGGGGATCCATGGCCTTTGCAGTTAGAAAGGATGGAAGCATACTGGCAGCTTAGAATGAATGCAACTGTTTGGCCAGGATTAAATTATATGTTTTCCCTGGCTTGTTTTTTGAAATTAAAGGCACTTGAAAGGCGAGTGCCTTTCAAGTGCATTCATTTTCTAACTTTTATATGAATGTTTCTATCATGGAAGTTTTTAATACATTTTTAGTATGTATGTATGTATTTATTCTTAGGGAAGTTTTGGTCTTTTATGTATGTGTGTATATATATATATATATATATATATATATATATATATATATATATATATATATATATTTATATGTGTGATTTATAGCATATTGAACTTGCATTGAGACTTGGTTTATTGATTATAATATATTTTTGTTTTATTGAAGTTTTAAAAAAAGTCTTGTAGGTTGAAGGTGAAGGAAATTAATTGTGTGATGATTTGTTAAGGTGTTAATTGGGTCAGGGTTATATATGGGGTGTTTCCTGTTTCTTTCTGTATTGTGATAAAGTCTCTGAACTGACAGAGACGAAAGTGCTTGCATTTACTGTGTTGCAATAAGGAAGTGTGTACTCTGACATCAAGGATTCTCTTTGTTTTGGAGTAACTGTATACCTATTCATCTATTCATTCCTGCTGGCTCCTGGTTTCAGTCCTTTTTGTGTGGATTTAGTTTATTAAGCTCCTGGGTTTGTTTATTTCAGTGACAAGGGCTCTAGCATTTTTAGAATTACTCGTATTACTTTTGTTCAAAATTATTTTTATTTTATTCTAAAGCTTGTTGATGTTATTGTTCCAATATTTGGGTTTGTTTCTGGGGTTTGCCCATGCAGCTGTTTACATAACTGGTGTAGCATGGTAGTATATGTTTCTACATATTTGGGGGGGTTAACTGGGTTTAGTGGGGCTTGGAGCTTGCCCATGCATCACTTACACTTAGGTAATTTGTCTTAAAGAAATTTCTAACGGTACATTGAGTGGAAGGGATCTCTGGTTTCAACTTTATTTCAATGGAGACTGCTCTACCGTCAGACCTAAGAAGTCTCCAAACTAGATATTCCTTAAAACAAACTGTTCTTATTTTACATAGCTTGTATTTATCTGGCTCTATTTATATTTAAAATAACTATTTTTTGTGTCTGGTAATAATTCTAAAAATGCTGTGTTTTTTAAAACATTGTATATAGTGGCTTACACTTTTTTTCACTTTGCTCCCCAAATTGCTAGGTAGCACTATTGTTTGAGTCACTCTGCTGAGCCACCCCAATCCTTGCAAAAAGATCTGGGTAAGCACACATAATTAATTAGCATTAATTTTGCCCCTGATCTGCAGTGTTTGAATGCAGCCTTTCCCAACAAGAGTGATGTTCTGTTACAGACTAGATCATCTTTACTGCTGTAACATTAAAGCTGTCTCTGAATCACTCTGGCATAATATGCACTGATGAACTGATGAATCTTCATACAGAGAGGATTGTGTTGTTTATTATTTATTTCTGAATTACAGCCCCATTTACTGATTGTAGAGTTCAATATGCAACACTGACCTAATCTGGAATATATAACTGCCTGCTCCCTGCACTTACTAGCATTGGTAGCCCATGCAAATTACTTACCCATGGCTTCCACACTGTACAGTGCCTCATCACCGAGATTAATTTACATGAGATCTGAATTTCACATTGACAGGCAGACATCACTGCCATTACTGAATCACTCTTGCAAGATGATTTAGTCATTTCATCATTTATTGACAAGCACAATAATTTGTTCCAGAATAAGATCAGGGGGGATGTATTTTACAGCTAATGAATACATTTCTTACTTATTCATTATTAATTATTTTACCAAGAATTCCTTATTTAGATAATTAAAGATCATCGTATTTGGATATTATCTAAAACTTATAATAGTTACTATTTTTCTGCCTTCTTTGTCAAGTAATAATACAATTTCCTACAAAAAATATGAGGATTATCATCACAGGCTTCTGATTGCAAATTCACATCCCCAATCCTGGTCATTTTGGTAACATACAAGTCTCTGCTTGCAAAGTCATGACTGGCCAACCAGAACCAATCTCTCCCTCCCCACAGCATGGGTGAGCTGGCATTTTCCACTCACTCCCAACCTCCTTTGTTGCCTCTTTCTGAGTCCAAGCATGCATTCAATAGTCAGGATTATACCCCTCCTTGCCACAGAACCTAGTAGCACTCAAGAGAATAATTCTGAAATCCCAAAGATCAAGATAATAATATAAGCATAGCTTACAAAGGAAGAAACAGAGCCCAGATATAGATTTTAACATTTTAGAGTCACAAGCTTACTGGAATAAACATGGTTTACTTTGGAACTACTATAAATATATAACCAATAAAATCAAGTGAAATTATATAACAGAGATGTGATAATGTTTTGACTAAACCCCGTACTTTCTTTTGCAAAGAAATAATTGATGTGGAATATCTGACAGAGTAAAACATC